>NC_135234.1:3602500-3780000 GCF_051348905.1 Ranitomeya variabilis
TTCCGTCAATATGGCCATGTGATCTTTTGCGGGACAAGTTCTACTTTTGAACGCCATCATTGGTTTTACCATGTCGTGTAACAGAAAATGTGAAAAAAATTCAAAGTGCAATGAAATGGCAAAAAAAGTGCAATCCCACACTTGTTTTTTGCTTGGCTTTTTGGCTAGGGTCACTAAATGCTAAGGCTGTGTGCACACGTTGCGGATCTGATTGCAGATCCGCAGCGTTTTTTGCTGCACTGAATTGCATCAAATCCGCAGTGTAGTGTACAACCAATGTAAGTCTATGGGAGCCGCAGACTTGTTGTGCACATGCTGCGGAAAAAGCCGCACCGAAACCGCACCAAGAACTGTATCAAAACCGCACCAAAAACTGTATCAAAACCGCACCAAAACTGCGAAACTGCACCAGGTTTTGATGCAGTTTTTGGTGCAGTTTTGATGCAGTTTTTGGTGCAGTTTTTATGCTTTTTTGGGTGCAGTTTATGCGCGGTTTTAATGCCGTTTTTGGAAATAAGTAAATAAACAGAAAATGTGCAGGATTTGAATGGAAACATGCATGAAAAAACGGATTCCAAGGCCGGATTCATCATTTCACAGCTCAGTTTCATACTTTTTTTGCCGGATCCGTCGCTGTGTGTTTTTTCGCCGGACAGAAAAAACGTTCCTCTGTATGTGTTTTCCATCCGGCGGAAACAGCTTTTTTGACGGATCCGGCAAAAAACGGATGAAACGTGTAGCCATCAGGCGCAATCCGGCGCTAATACAACTCTATGAGAAAAAGACGGATCCGTCGGAAAAAAATGGATCCGTTTTTTTCAAAACTCGCCGGATTGTGCCTCACGGCAAAAACCTGATGTGTGAAAGCAGCCAAATATATGGATAGATACATCTATGTATCTATAGATATATCTATAGATAAATATATCTATAGATAGATATATCCATAGATATATCATAGAAAGGCCGATGTTTCTATAAGGCTACTTTCACACTTGCGTTTTTCGCAATCCGTCTTTTTGGGAAAAAAACGGATCCTGCAAATGTGCTCGCAGGATGCGTTTTTTACCCATAGATTTGTATTAGTGACGGATCACGATGGATGGCCACACGTCGCATCCATCGTGCAACGGATGCGTCGTGTTTTGGCGGACCGTTGGCACATCCGTCACGTCTGCCATTTTCTACCGCGCATGTGCGGCCAAAACTCCGCCCCCTCCTCCCCGGACTTCAGAATGGGCAGCGGATGCGTTGAAAAACTGCATCCGCTGCACACGACGTGCACAAATTTCACAACGTGCGTCGGTACGTCGGCCCAACGCATAGCGATGGACCCGTGCCGACGCAAGTGTGAAACAGGGCTTAATGAGCGTTTAATTTAATAAAAAACTGAAAAAAATGGCGTGGGCTCCCGCACAATTTTCTGTGCCAGAGGGGGAAAGCCGACGGCCGAGGCCAATATTTGTAGCCTGCTATGAATATCAGCCCGCAGCTGTCTGCGTAGCCTTTACTGGCTATTAAAATAGGGGGACCCCCCAAAAAAAATGACGTGGGGTCCCCCTATATTTTATAGCCAGAAAGGCTACGCAGACAGCTGCGGGCTGATATTAATAGCCTAGAGAGGGGCCATGGATATTGGTCCCCCCCCCCCGGCTACAAATACCAGTCCGCAGCCGCCCCAGAAATGGCGCATCTGTAAGTCTACGTTCACATTAGCGTTCGGCGCCGCAGCGTCGCCGCATGCGTCATGCGCCCCTATATTTAACATGGGGGCGCATGGACATGCATTGTGCTGCGTTTTGCGACGCATGGGTTTTTTTGGCCGCAAGCGTTGGGCGCAGAGGACGCAGCAAGTTGCATTTTTTTTGCGTCCAACTTTCGGCCAAAAAGGACGCATGCGTCGTTTTAGCGTGCGTTTTGTTGCGTTTTTGTTTGCGTTGTGCGTTGCGTCTCCGACGCTGCGGCGCACAACGCAAATGTGAACGTAGCCTTAGATGCGCCAATTCCGGCACTGAGGCTGGTTTCACACTTGCGTTTTTGGACGCTGCGTTTTAGCGCTAAAAAACGCATGCGTTTTTTTCCTATACTTAACATTAAAAACGCATGCGTTTTTTCACATGCGTTTTGACGCGTTTTCGGCAACGCATGCGTTTTTGAACGCGCGCGTTTGCGTTAAAAACGCATGTGTTTTTATAGAAAAAAAACAGAAAAAACACTGAAAAACCACCCACCACCATCAGGGTGATAAAGGGATCCAAACCCTAACCCTACCCCTATAACCTCACCCCTAACCGTGTAATGAACATTTTATGACATAGTGCCACGATATTTAAGTGCCACGTATGTAAGTGCCACGTATGTAAGTGCCACGTATGTAAGTGCCACGTATGTAAGTGTCACGTATGTAAGTGCCACGTATATAAGTGCCACGTATGTAAGTGCCACGTGCCACGTATGTAAGTGCCACGTATGTAAGTGCCACGTATGTAAGTGCCACGTGCCACGTATATAAGTGCCACGTATGTAAGTGCCACGTATGTAAGTGCCACGTATGTAAGTGCCACGTATGTAAGTGCCACGTGCCACGTATGTAAGTGCCATGTGCCACGTATGTAAGTGCCACGTATGTAAGTGCCACGTATGTAAGTGCCACGTATGTAAGTGTCACGTATGTAAGTGCCACGTATATAAGTGCCACATATGCAAGTGCCGCGTGCCACGTATATAAGTGCCACGTATGTAACTGCCACGTATTTAAGGACAATGGCTCCTGCAGTGCATCACTGAGGTTACTATAGTTCACTGGTCTCACTTTATGGCAAAAAGCTGCGTGGGAACTTTCTCATACAGCATGCCATAAAGTGAGACTAGGGACTATTTTCTCACAGGGGCGTAGGAATACATTGTGGGGAATACATTGTGGGGAATACATTGTGGAAGGATACCTTCCTCCCCTCATTGTCTTCCTGGAGCCCCTGGAGAGTGGTTGCATCAGCAGATGCTCCTGTTCTCCATGGGAGATCGTCGTGGGACACTCGTTTTAATTGGATTTCTGCGGATCAGGGAGTATATTGGTTGTTTATTATTTTAATATTTTTTATGACACTGGCTTCGGGGATCAAAGTGACAAGTGATGGTGAGTATGTAATCTATGTTATATGTACTGTATGTCTGTATGTATGTACTGTATGTCTGTATGTATGTATGCGCATGTCGTCGCATGCCATCGCATGGCGTCGCATGGCGCATGCCGTCGCGTGGCGCATGTCATCGCATGTTGCATGTCATCGCATGGCGCATGTCGGCGCATGTTCTGTATGTGTGTATGTACTGTATATGTGTGTTTTTTTTTTGTTTTGTTTTTTTTTACATTCAACACATTAGCCGGATGATGGGACTACTACGGTCCCATCATTGGCTAATGTGTCACTGACTGTCACTGTAGCAGGCAGAGCCCGATGGGACTTGTAGTCCCATCGGACAATGCCTGCACACAGAGACACACACACACACACACACACCAAAGACCACCCCACCCCCCGCAGCAGACCCAGCACATACCGGCACAGAGCCCCGGCGCCGTACCTACATACCGGCGCTGGCACGCAGAGCACCGGCGCCGGCCCCCACCCCCACATACCGGCGCTGTACCCACATGCTGGCACGCAGGGCTCCGGCACCCACCCCCACATGCCGGCGCAGAGCCCCGGCGCTGTACCCACATACCGGCGCTGGCACGCAGAGCACCGGCGCCGGCACGTACATACAGACCTCAGCGCCCGCACCTTCATCATCCCTGCCTATCCCCGCCCGCCCCCAGCACAGCCCCGCAGGCAGCCACCAGCCCCGCCCACAGCCCAGTCACTCTTGATGAGTGACTGCTCTGACTGTGCGGCTGGGACACACCTGCTGCTGACGTCACGTCAATTTCCAGAGCCTGGAAATTGACGTGACGTCGGCGGAAATAAGCGGCGGCTGCAGCCTGGGGGTCACGTGACCCGGACTCAGCCGCCGCTACAGCGCCGCTCACAGGCAAAAACGGCAACAAAAGGTATTTGCACAATTCATCAGGGGCCCCGGGGGGATACATTGGGGGGTTAATTGAAAGTAGTGGACAACCCCTTTAAGCGACGCATTGTGACGGATTGCCACACGTCGCACCCGTCGTGCAGTGGCGGACCGTCGGGAGCAAAAAACGTTGCTTGCAACGTTTTTTGCTCCGTCGTAAACGTCTTTTCCGACCACGCATGCGCGGCCGGGACTCCGCCCCCACCTCCCCGCACCTCACAATGGGGCAGCGGATGCGCTGGAAAAATGCATCCGCTGCCCCCGTTGTGCGGCGGAGACAACGCTAGCGTCGGGAACGTCGGCCCGATGCACAGCGACGGGCCGAGCCCGACGCTAGTGTGAAAGTAGCCTTAATAGTAAGGCATAACTTGACCCCAATTAGTGACAGAGATATGAAAGTTATATATTTGGTAGGTGCACGGTTGGGCCATCACACAGTGCATTTTCCAATTTCCTGTACCCTTGGTATCTGAGAAACAAATGACTGCTTACTCGCGGTGCATAGCCAGGTCAAGTTTGGTCTTAATAAAATGCTAGTCACAAAACAAGATCAATGGTAATTCCGTCGTTGCTATACGATGTTGCATCCTGGAGCTATGGGGGATATGAATGTTCCATAACTCTGAGTTCCTCTGAGAAAGTAGGAGTGCATTCCATAGCTCCGTCCACTCAGTGATGTCACGCCCAAGGGGTATAAGACTGTGAGAGCTCATTTTTCACTAGTCTTTGCCCAGGAAAAGAGCTAACAGCAGCTCTGCAAGCTGCTCCGATGCATTTTGATGTTCGCCCTTCCCCCAAGCCACATGGTCTGCTATGAAATGACATAAGGAACTGTAAGTGTTTTTTAAACTTGAATCCCTTTTTTTGTTATTGTCTATACATACGATACTTGTCTTCTTTGTTTCTCCTTGCTCTATAACGTACTGTCACATCCTCTGAAGTGAATTATGCTACTAATTGGGGTTGGCTCTGGACCCGTTATTAATTAAGAAATTGGAGCTGGTGGCAGCGGATTTATCCTGTGCATTTGGAAAACCTGGTAGCGACAGACAGCGTTGATCATTATTGTTCCCGCCTGAGTGGGGGTAGTTTATATCACCCTCACTGCAGTGTGCCCATTAGCCAGTAGAAAGTAAGGCAACCTTTCTGACGACTAATTATCCTAGGTGCAGTACCTTGTCTGACCTGAGGGTAAGGGGGGCGCCAGAGAGCTGCAAGTTGTAAACCGGAACTGGGAAGTGGGATATAGATTAATCCCCTTCAGAAAAGAACCGGGGGCAACAAAACAACCCCGGTTCATGACATATTGGTGTGAGCGGTTGGGATGATAAAGATATCCTCTCTGTGAGTCCTGACATATTGGTGGCAGAGCAGTGGGATCATAGAGCATTAGCACAGTTCCTTGAGAGAACTCTGGGCAAAAATTTTTGGAGAACGAGCTCAGTTTTTACTAGTCCTGAGACGATACCGTGTGTACTTGCGATTACCCCCTCCCTTTCTCTGTTTTTCGATCCTATCTTTTATTTGGCAATGATGGCCACAAAAGGAGAAGGCTGGTACACTCAGCAGAATAAGGACACTTTTGTGGAAATATGCACGTACCATGGCCTTGACCCCCATGGCAAAACCAAGGTCCAAATGGTCACTGAACTGGTGCGAATCGAAGTGGACCAAGCCTGTCCTCAGCCCAGCGGACGCAGAAGCCAGCACCAGCGCAGGTGGTGCTGCTGCTGAGGGCCAACCACTGAATGCCGACCCTACTTGCAACCAGGGGAGCGTGGACCCCCATCTGCCGCTGGCTCTGCAACAATGCTCTGCAGATGACAGAGAGACGTCTGTAGATTATCCTGCAAATTCAAGAGGCTGAGAGAGCTGAGTAGGAGGCCCAAGCTCAGAGGGCCCATGAACTGCAGATGGCCTAACTTTGGGCAGTATATCCACAACCAAGGGCAGCGAATCCAGCAAAGCACAGTTCCCCAAACCCCGACCAGAGCACTTTCCTGTGATGGAAAAGCATGGGGACTTGGACACTTTTCTGAGGGCCTTTGAGAAAGCCTGCCGACAGTACCAGCTGCCTGGGTACCAATGGGTCTGATACCTGACTCCAGGGCTAAGAGGCAAAGCTCTGGAAGCGTTTGCTGCTCTCCCACCAGACCAAGATGAAGACTATGAGGCTATGTCAGGACTCTGAACATTTTTTATTACCTTTTTGTGCATTACTGCCCTTTTCCAAGATGGCGTCTTTGGTCTCATGTGCACTGTGTCTTCCTGCTATAAAACTCCACCCCAGCCTTCAGTCTGTGATAGACTATTCTGCCTTGCATCCAGCTCCTGACTCTGGTGACTCCCTGGCTATATACCTGCTCCTGTGAACCTGTGTGGTGATCCTGCTACTCTGCTCTGAGTTCCTGCTGCATACACCAGTTCTCCGTAATCCTCCTTCAGCTGCTGCTCGTGTTTACTGTGTTTACTTCCATCTGCATTTGCTGGACATGTAAGCTGTTGCTGCTCTGCAAAAACCTGAGACTATTACCCAGACCTCCCTGGTTGAGCTAAGATATTATTTGAACTGCCTTATAAGCATATCTATCTGTGTTTTGGACTAAGCAAGGACTTGTTTGTGTCAAGTATCCTCAAGAATAATTGTGCTTCATAGACTTTCTGGGTGATTGAATTTTCCTCTGAAGTTCCCTATAGACTGCTAAGCTGCGTTTAATATTTACACCAAGTGTTGTGTACTTGAGTTTCTCTCTGCACCTGTTTGAATCACCGTGTGATAATATAGACTTTACCACTTATAAAACTGTGTCCTGTAGTTGTCTTGTTCCATGCAAAGAGTCTCCTGAGTTATCCCCTATAATTATTACAGGCCATCAAGCAGGATCTGATAACAAAGTACCAGCTTACACCTGAGGTTTACCATAGAAAGTTCCGGAACCTCCAATGTGGCCCATACGACAGTTATAGTGATGTGGTGCATGGACACAGGACCCACTTTAATCAGTGGATCCAAGGACTGTCAGACCTGATGATCAAAGACCAATTCTTATATCTTTGCCCAGCTGAGGTGCGACAGTTCGTGATGGACGGAGAGCCCAAAGATGTGGCTAAAACGGCGCAGATTGCCGATGCCTATGAGGCCAACCGTAAATCGGAAGTGCGGAAGCCAGTCACCACCAGCTGGAACCTGCCCCTGCCAGAGGCCCTGTCCCCGTTGCCAACAGCACCAGACCTACCACAGACCTTCGCTAGTGTTTTTCCTGCAAGCGGACTGGTCATATCAGCGCCAACTGTCCAGAGAAGCAGAGGAAGTCCCCAGCCAATGCCCCAGGGCCTAATGCAGCAGTTATTTTGGTGGGTGGGGCGGTTGGGACGGTGTATGACAACGTGCAGCATGGGGACCATGTCGCTAAAGGCCTCAAGGACACCAGGGCTGAACGAACCCTCATCTGACCTGAACTGGGAGGCCTTGCAGAGATTATTCCAGAGAAAACCCAATCACCGGGATTGGGGGCATCTGCTGTTCCCTGCCAATGGCCCGGGTGTATATAGATTGGGGTGCCGGGAGAGGGGTGAAGGAAGTGGGGTTGTCCGATAACTTGTCCACCGATGTTTTATTGGGGACTGATTTGGGACGGATAGTTATGTATTATGTCCCTGACTCCCCTCCCCAAGCTAATGCTGATGATAGCGATTGTCAGGACTCTGAACATTTTTTACCTTTTGTGCATTACTGCCCTTTTCCAAGATGGTGTCATTGGTCTCATGTGCACTGTGTCTTCCTGCTATAAAACTCCACCCCAGCCTTCAGTCTGTGCTAGAGTATTCTGCCTTGCATCCAGCTCCTGACCTCTGATTACTCCCTGCTCCTGTGAACCTGTGTGGTGATCCTGCTACTCTGCTCTGAGTTCCTGCTGCATACACCAGTTTCCAGTAATCCTCCTTCATCTGCTGCTCATGTTTACTTCCATCTGCATTTGCTGGACATGTAAGCTGTTTCTGCTCTGCAAAAACCTGAGACTATTAACCAGGCCTCCCTGGTTGAGCTAAGATATGATTTGAACTTCCTTATAAGCTTATCTATCTGTGTTTGGACTAAGACAAGGATTTATTCGTGTCAAGATCCTCAAGAATATCTGTGCTTCATAGACTTTCTGCTTGATTGCATTTTCCTCTGAAGTTTCCTATAGACTGCTAAGCTGCGTTTAATATTTACACCAAGTGTTGTGGACTTGAGTTTCTCTCTGCACCTGTTTGAATCACCATGTAATAATATAGACTTTACCACTTATAAAACTGTGTCCTGTAGTTGTCTTGTTCCATGCAAAGAGTCTCCTGAGTTATCCCCTATAGTTATTACAGCAATGGGAAATTGCATGAGTTACCTGATAACCATTTTTCTGAAAATGCCAAGGGTGATGATGATGTAAATGTGCATGTGTTACCTGCTAGCCGTTTATCTCCTAAGAATGATGTGTCTACAGGTGCAGAAGTGCTCAGCCACGTCATTCTGCAGGGTGGGATAGCTGAGGAACCCCTAACAAGAGCAAGCGATGGTGCTATGAGAAATGGGGAGATGCATGGGAACCGTGAGGAAGGTGATGCCGTGCTACTGACCAGTGCCACAGAGGAAGGTAACTGCCCCATAAGTAGCACCGCGCCTAAGATGTTGGGTGTGGACGGGGAGGTAGAGCCCATTCCAGCGCTGGCTGATGAGTCTGTGAAAATCCCCGGTGAGACAGCCTACGTTGCTGCTGTCACCCACAGTCAGAGTGCCCAGAATGCAGATAATGTTCTGCCTTCTGGACTCTCCTCAGGCACAGAGGTGACTGAACCAGAGATGGACCCAGAGCAGTTCCCAGAGGGTTCCCGTGGGGAAGGGACTCTGATGTGGCTTCTGGCTGCCCCTAGCCATGAGTTTCAGGCTGCTGTGCACTCAGATGCGAGTCTGGAGAATTTGAGACAGCTCACCAAGACGCCCACCTCCGTGACTGATAAGGAGAGGGTGTTCTGGGAACGAGGGAGGTTGTAACGGGAGACAGTATCCGGAAAATCCCAAAAGGAGTGGTTGAGGGAAAGACAGCTGGTCGTCCCGTACCAATTCCGGAGTGAGTTGTTGCGGATTGCCCATGAGATCCCACTTGCTGGACACTTGGGGATCAGCAAAACTAAGGCCCGACTGTCTCAACACTTCTATTGGCCCACGATGGGGACAGATGTGACAAACCACTGCGGCTCCTGTATCACCTGCCAGAGTGGGGAAGACGGGGCCTGCTCTTAAGGCTCCCCTGATCCCTTTTCCAGTGATAGAGGAGACTTTCCAGAGGATCGCGGTGGACATTGTGGGCCCGCTGGCCATCTCCCCAGCAGCTCTGGAAAGCAATACATCCTCCTGTGGTAGACTACGCTACTCGATACCCAGAGGCAGTGGCTCTGTCCTCAACCAGGGCGGATAAGGTGGCGGATGCACTGTTGGCCATCTTTTCTTGGGTAGGATTTCCCAGGGAGATGCTTACCGATCCAGGGACCCAGTTCATGTCTCGCCTAATGGAGGCTCTCTGTAAGAGAATGCAGGTGAAGCATCTAGTATCGAGTGCGTATCACCAACAGACCAATGGCTTGTGTGAGCGCTTCAATGGTACCCTCAAACAGATGCTACGCATGCTGGTTGAGACCCAAGGACGCGACTGGGAGCGGTACCTCCCACACCTGCTATTCGCTTACTGAGAGGTTCTGCAGGCCTCGACTGTGTTCTCCCCCTTCGAGCTCCTGTACAGCAGGCGGGTCCTGGGACCCCATGGGTTGCTAAGGGAATCCTGGGAAGAGGAGCCGAACCCTTCTGAAGTGCCTATAGTGAAGTAGGTCATGTGCTTCCGTGACAAAATCCAGACCTTGACGCAGTTGGTGCATGACAACACGAAGCAGGCTCAGGCTGATCAGAAGCAATGGTACGACCAGAACGCCCGGGAGCGGACCTACCAGGTGGGTCAAAAGGTGTGGGTGCTATTCTCCATACCAAAGGATAAGCTTTAGGCAGCCTGGGATGGCCTGTACGTCATCCACAACAGCTCAACCCAGTCACCTACGTGGTCACGCTTGACCGCACACAGGGTAGGCGAAAGACCTTTCACGTTAATATGAAGAAGGCTCATCACAAACGTGAAGCCTACGTCCTACCAGTCTGCAGCCTGCCCGAAGACGGGGAGGAAGACTCCCTGCTGGATATGCTGGCCCAAGCCAAGGCCGGTGGGTCCATTGAGGATGTGGAGGTAAGCGCCTTGTTAACTGGACCCCAGCGGTCCCAGTTGCTGACCATGCTGGAACACTTCCGGGTAGTGTTCTCCAACCGACCTGGAAGGACTGAGTTAGCGGTCCACGAGGTGGACACTGGGAATCATGCCCCACTAGGGCAAACATCCTATCGGATCTCTGACGAGGTGCAGCAGGTTATGCGGCAGATCGATGAGATGCTACAACTGGGGGTGTTTCAATGGTCAAAGAGCGCGTGGGCCTCACCTGTAGTTCTCGTGCCAAAGAAGGATCAGACCACCCGGTTCTGCGTGGACTACAGGGGGCTCAATGCCATCACAGCCTCTGATGCGCACCCAATGCTGCGCATCGAGGAGCTGCTTGAACAGTTAGCTGGCGCAAAATATGTCAATAATGGATCTGAGTAGGGGATACAGGCAGATTCCCGAGCCCTGAGGCGCAGTAGAAGTCCAAAAAAAGAAGAATGTCCATCTCCACCGAATCCGTGAAAATAACATTTCTTTATTCACAAACTTATAGAGGATTCGGTTGAACTGGACATTCTTTTTTTGGACTTTACACATTTGGACACAGCGGGTCCGTGCTCCCGAAGTTCAACTAATGCATCACGGGTGAGCTGGTTTATTTCTCTTCAAAGCAGTAGAAGTCCGCCTTAATCACACCCTTCAGACTGCATGAATCCACGGTCATGCCCTGCGTCATGAAAAATGCCCCTGCCACTTTCCAGCGGATGGTCAACCACCTGCTTCAGGGACTGGAGAAGTACACGGTGGCGTACTTGGATGACATTGCTGTCTTCAATTCCTCCTGGGACGAACACCTGCAGCATCTACAGGAGGTGCTCAGGCGAATTCACCAAGCAGGTCTGACCATCAAGTTGGGAAAGTGCCAGATTTTTCTAGTGCAGTAATGCAGTTCAATTTTCGTGTTTCATGTTTGCATGTTTTAGCGC
The DNA here is from genome assembly GCF_051348905.1 of Ranitomeya variabilis. Lineage (NCBI taxonomy): Eukaryota > Metazoa > Chordata > Amphibia > Anura > Dendrobatidae > Ranitomeya > Ranitomeya variabilis. The sequence continues at coordinate 3,613,791 of NC_135234.1, forward strand.
TGCAGTGTGCTGCCTTATTTGCTTGACTGTATAGGAGTTGGCGGCTCTAGGTTCAGCACCTGTTCACACTTAGTCTATGTTTGGATGTGACGGTCAGTTTTTTGAAATTTATTATTTAGCCTTCTGACCGAGCACTCCGCCTCCTAGTCACAGGTGTTTTAATTGCAACAGGTCCAGTACCCCTCCACAGAGAGAGAGAATGTTAGTCTCATAAGAGGTTTTCATAGGTACCCATTCAGATGGAGACATTTATTCTCAGCGAGGAAAGGAAAGCGTAGGACCTGGTATAAGAGAGATGCCGTAAAGTGGCTACCAGGTACACATAAAATTGGCCTTTTCTATGCGCTAAACGCTCTCATTTTTCATATTTCTAGTGCAGTAATGCAGTTCAATTTTCGTGTTTCATGTTTGCATGTTTTAGCGCTGCAGTGTGCTGCCTTATTTGCTTGACTTAGTCTATGTTTGGATGTGACGGTCAGTTTTTTGAAAGGGAAAGTGCCAGATAGGCATGAGAGGTCCACTACCTGGGGCACCAGGTAGGCGGGGCTCCAGGAGGCCAGAGCATGGCAATGCAGGCAGGTTGTCCCACCGGGGCAAACCTGCCGAGGTGCGCATGGAGGAGTTACAAGAGGTCCTGCCTCCGTAGCGCAGTCCAAAAGGGGGAGGTGTCAGGAACATGATACTTGATATTTGATTGTCTATGATCACGCACACTGAGCTCTGCTACATCCATTAAAGCTGAGCAGACACACGCTGTGGGCTTTCCGACCCCCCTTCCTCCTAGGCCTTGTCCCTGTTGACAATACAGCTGTAACATGAAACTCCAGTGTGGGACTCTGTCCCCCCTCCCCCTCAAATGCAGGAGTGTGCAGAAAACCAGTCCTTTGTCTGAAACCATGTGCTCTTTTGTTCCTGTACAAACTTAATAGTAAGGCATAACTTGACCCCAATTAGTGACAGAAATATGAAAGTTATATATTTGGTAGGTGCACGGTCGGGCCATCACACAGTGCGTTTTCCAATTTCCTGTACCCTTGGTATCTGAGAAACGAATGACAGCTTACTCGCGGTGCATAGCCAGGTTATGTTTGGTCTTAATAGAATGCTAGTCACAAAACAAGATCAATGGTAATTCCGTCGTCGCTATACGAGGTTGCATCCTGGAGCTATGGGGGATATGAATGTTCCATAACTCTGAGTCCCTCTGAGAAAGTAGGAGTGCATTCCATAGCTCCGTCCACTCAGTGATGTCACGCACAAGGGGTATAAGACTGTGGGAGCTAATTTTTCACTAGTCTTTGCCAAGGAAAAGAGCTAACAGCAGCTCTGCAAGCTGCTCTGATGCATTTTGATGCTCGCCCTTCCCCCTAGCCACATGGTCTGCTATGAAATGACATAAGAAACTGTTTTTACAACTTTAATCCCATTTTATTTTTGTAATTGTCTGTACATACGCTACTTGTCTTTAATATCTTTTTACCCTTTTGTGAACACTGCCTACCTTTTGGAATAAAACATAAAATTACTAGCTTAGTTTCTACTTGCTCTATAACGTATGGTCACGTCCTCTGAAGTGAATTACACTACTAATTGGTGCTTGGCTCCGGACCTGTTATTAATTAAGAAATGGGAGCTGGTGGCAGCTGATTTGTCCTGCATGTTTGGGAAACCTGGTAGTGACGGACGGCGTTGATAATTATTGTTCATGCCTGAGTGGGAGTAGTTATATCACCCTCGCTGCAGTGTGCCCATTAGCCAGAACAAAGTAAGGCAGCCTTTCTGGAGACTAATTATCCTAGGTGCAGTACCCTGTCGGACCTGAGGGTAAGGGGGGCGCCAGAGAGCTGCAAGTTCCAAACCGGAACTGGGAATTGGGATATAGATAAATCCCCCTCAGAAAGGACCAGGGCAGGGACAACCAAACAACCCCGGTGTGAAGAAACCAGATTGTATCTTAATTACCCTGACAGCTACATTTTTGCAAACAAATAAGTACTGACTTTTCATTTGTATATTGGCTTGTGCATTTAAGTGTTTATGTCTGGTGGTTCAAGAAGACAGACTTGCAAACTGATACCATTTAACATACAGTGTAAGTCTGTAATAGTGACTTGTACATAGTGTGTGTTTATCTTTGGCACATGGCACACCAGCCTGACCAAAGAACTGAGGCAGGCTTCCAGGGCTGCTGAGCGCAGATGGAAAAGATCCCACTCCAATGACCACTTTATCGCATTCAAACAGTCCCTCACTACTTTCAAGACCACACTCGCCACAGCTAAACAAACCTACTTCTCATCTCTCATATCCTCCCTGTCTCACAACCCTAAACAGTTATTCAACACCTTCAATTGTCTCCTCCGTCCCCCAGCACCTCCTCCCTCCCCACTTATCTCCGCTGAAGACTTTGCCTCATTCTTCAAGCAGAAGATTGATAGCATCAGAGACAGTTTTGGTCAACAAGCCCCAGAGCCCTTCCTCCTGACTTCCCTGCCCTCCACCTCCAAAACCAACTTCTCCACCATTACAGAAGATCAACTCTCCACCCTACTCTCAAGATCGCACCTGTGCGCTTGACCCGCTCCCATCCCACCTCATCCCAAACCTCACCACAGTCTTCATCCCAACCCTAACCCATCTCTTCAACCTATCACTAACAACTGGTGTTTTCCCCTCAAGCTTTAAACATGCCTCCATCACACCTATCCTCAAAAAGCCCTCTCTTGACCCATCCTCTGTATCTAGCTATCGCCCTATATCACTTCTCCCTTATGCCTCCAAACTACTGGAACAACACGTCTACCTTGAACTGTCCTCCCATTTCTCTTCTTGCTCCCTCTTTGACCGCTTACAATCTGGCTTCCGGTCACACCATTCCACTGAAACTGCCCTAACTAAGGTCACCAACGACCTCTTAACCGCCAAGAGCAAGCGACACGACTCGGTTCTCCTCCTCCTCAACCTGTCGGCTGCCTTTGACACAGTGGACCATTCCCTATTATTACAGATCCTCTCATCCCTTGGCATCACAGACTTGGCCCTATCCTGGATCTCATCATACCTAACAGACCGGACATTCAGCGTCTCCCACTCACACACCACCTCCTCACCTCGCCCCCTATCTGTCGGAGTCCCACAAGGTTCAGTCCTTGGGCCCCTGCTCTTCTCCATTTACACCTTTGGCCTGGGACAGCTCATAGAATCTCATGGCTTTCAGTATCACCTCTATGCTGATGTCACACAGATCTACATCTCTGGACCAGATATCACCTCCCTACTAACCAGAATCCCTCAATGTCTGTCCACTATTTCATCCTTCTTCTCCGCTAGATTTCTGAAACTTAACATGGACAAAACAGAACTCATCATCTTTCCCCCATCTCACGCGACCCCCCCCCAACGAACCTAACCATTACAGTAAATGGCTGCCCACTCTCCCCAGTCCCACAAGCTCGCTGCCTCGGGGTAATCCTTGACGCTGATCTCTCCTTCAAACCACATATCCAAGCCCTTTCCTCTTCCTGCCGACTTCAACTCAAAAATATTTCACGAATCCGTTCATTCCTCAACCAAGAATCTGCAAAAACCCTAGTCCATGCTCTCATCTCTCGCCTTGACTACTGCAACCTCCTGCTCTGTGGCCTCCCCTCGAACACTCTCGCACCCCTCCAATCTATTCTAAACTCTGCTGCCCGACTAATCCACCTGTCCCCCTGCTATTCCCCTGCCTCTCCCCTCTATCAATCCCTTCACTGGCTCCCCATTGCCCAGAGACTCCAGTACAAAACCCTAACCATGACGTACAAAGCCATCCACAACCTGTCTCCTCCATACATCTGTGACCTCGTCTCCCGGTACTTACCTACACGCAACCTCCGATCCTCACAAGATTTCCTTCTCTACTCCCCTCTTATCTCCTCTTCCCACAATCGCATACAAGATTTCTCTCGCGTATCACCCCTACTCTGGAACCCTCTACCACAACACATCAGACTCTCGCCTACCATCGAAATCTTCAAAAAGAACCTGAAAACCCACCTCTTCCGACAAGCCTACAACCTGCAGTAACCACCGATCAACCAAACCGCTGCATGACCAGCTCTATCCTCACCTACTGTATTCTCACCCATCCCTTGTAGATTGTGAACCTTCGCGGGCAGGGTCCTCACTCCTCCTGTACCAGTTATGACTTGTATTGTTTAAGATTATTGTACTTGTTTTTATTATGTATACCCCTCCTCACATGTAAAGCGCCATGGAATAAATGGCGCTATAACAATAAATAATAATAATAATTGATATGTGCTGATATGCTAATTGTGCATTGAATTCCAGAGCTAGCTTGGTGACTTCTAAAGCAGAAAAGGAAAGACTGCAAACAGATTGAATGGTCAAGTAGTACTACGTAATCTCATCACCATTGTTTGCCATATCTTGATGTTGAACTAAAGGACACTGGGTAATTCTAAAAAATAGCTTACATGCCTTGAGTATAAAAAGACTCAGAGATCACATCATTGAGTCTGAAGTAATACAGAGCTATCAGCCAGACATTCTGCAAACCACCCGACAAGAGAAAGGACTGCAGCCAATTCATCATGGCACCATCACGAGGGACACTGATCTAGGATTCTATAGGATAAAACCTAGGGGTTTTCGGCTCCGGTTGGAAGAACACAGATGTGATCCAGTGACCATCTCTGCACCATGGATATGTTTGGAGAAAGCCAGGGTTCGGACCCGCTGGTCGCCTGGTTCCATGGAGATGGTCAGATAAGCCAGGTGATGACTCTCGTGTCATCTGGCTTTGGACCTTGTATGGACTCTATGGACAGTTCTTGGTCATCTCCCTATGCTTGTCGTTACCTCTTCTCTGTGCGTTCATCCACAGATGGAGTAGCGACCCTGGGAGCTCTGACATCATGTCATACTGGAAATACATGGAGACGCAGTGACATTTTATATGCGCCCATGTAACCAAACAATTCCAGCCATGGGGGAATTGTTCTGTTTGCTATTGTGTGTTGTGGTTCAGTAAAGTATTGCCACACTGTTTTACCTTAACCCTGTGTTGTCTGTGTAGTGTATTGCCCACGGGGAGATAGAGCGGGCGTTCAGTGGTATGAGCCGTGGTCCATGCAGTCTTGCTAAAGACAGCCGGGCCAGCGGACGAGAGCACCCACTGACCCCGTTTCTCCACACCCGGTTCATGACATATTGGTGTGAGCGGCAGGTAAGATAAAAATATCCTCCCTGTGAGTCCTGACAAAAGGTTTCTGGTTCAATGTCCAGATCAGTGAAACCTGGCGCGGCTGCACGGGAGTCCATGAATTTCTAACTATCTGGTGTCCCTGGCAGCTTTTGATCCATCAGGGCCGGAGCAACATCATCTGTGCATCCTTCTCATCTCTAGTTTTGCATTATTTTTCCTTCATTCACAGTCGAAGCCGCCAGAACTTTCTCATCCTTATGTAGCGTCACTATACGACATCCGGCTTCTGCTGTCTGTAAAGCCGTGTTCACATGGTGCAGAAATCCTGTAGTTTTTGTCTTCTGCAGAATCCACACCAAACTACACAATCACAATCATCTCCCCATTATTTGATGTGTTTTGGTGCAGTTGTGATGCTGCGATATTAATTTGTTTTTTTTTAATATAAAGTTTTGATTCTGCTCTTAATAAAGTTTGTGCACTTTTTTACCTCTGTTTTTTAGGCTCCACATAGAAGACAAGAAAGAAAAAAAATCCCCAAAACTGCACAGATCAGCTGCGCCCTTGGACGCAAAGCCACCACCTGTTTTGATAAATTAGTCTTTATTAAGGATTTTTTACATAAATGGAGTAAAGATAAGGAGGAGACAGATTATAAATACACAGCAGTATGGACAAAAACATGAACCAAAGAAAGGCAAAAAAGATGAAAGATAAAGGGTAGAGAGGGTTAAGTATGTAAAGGGGAAGTCGAAATATGGGTTATTGTTGTGATCCGGTGACCTTGGAGCCGCATGAAACCTTCTCTGGAGTCGGTGGAACCTGTACTGACCGCAAATCCTGAACTAACACCGCCACTAGAAGTAGCCGTGGGGTGTGCCTAACCAACCCTAGACACCTCGACACAGCCGGAGAACTAAATACCCCTATAGATGGAAATAGGAATACTACCTTGCCTCAGAGCAGAACCCCAAAGGATAGGCAGCCCCCCACGAATAATGACTGTGAGTAGGAGAAGAAAAGACACACGCAGGTAGAAAACAGGATTTAGCAAAAGAGGCCACTCTAGCTAAAAAGGAAAGGATAGGACAGAATATTAGGCGGTCAGTAATAAAACCCTTCCAAAAATATCCACCGCAGATAATACAAAAAATTCCACAATCTAACTAAAGACGAGGAATGAATATCTGCAACCTCAGAGAATCCAACAAGACTGAGAAAATACTGACACAATCTAAGCTGGACAAGAAAACACAAAAGAATAGCACTGAATTATGAAGCACACAGCATGTGTGCCACAGAAAAAAAAAACAGACACTTATCTTTGCTGATTTGGCAGAAAGGCAGGAGGAACCAGGCAGAGGTCCTACACCTCCCAACAACAATTGACAACTGGCAAGGACTAATGAATCCTGCACACCTAAATACCCCAGTCAGAACTGCAATCAGCAGACACACCTGACCAGGACTGCAACCCAGGGACAACTGCATTACCACCTACTACCACCGGAGGGAACCCAAAAGCAGAATTCACAACAGTACCCCCCCCTTGAGGAGGGGTCACCGAACCCTCACCAGCGCCCCCAGGCCGATCAGGACGAGCCAGATGAAAGGCACGGACCAAATCAGCAGCATGGACATCAGAAGCAAAAACCCAAGAATTATCCTCCTGGCCATAACCCTTCCATTTGACAAGGTACTGAAGCCTCCGCCTTGAAAAACGAGAATCCAAAATCTTCTCAACCACATACTCCAACTCCCCATCAACCAACACAGGGGCCGGAGGATCAACAGAGGGAACAACGGGCACCACATATTTCCGCAATAAAGATCTATGGAAGACATTATGGATAGCAAAAGAGGCCGGAAGCACCAATCGAAAAGACACCGGATTAATAATCCCAGAATCCTATAAGGACCAATAAACTGAGGCTTAAACTTAGGGGAAGAAACCTTCATAGGAATATGATGGGAAGACAACCAAACCAGATTCCCAACCCGAAGCCGAGAACCAACACACCGACGACGGTTAGCAAAATGTTGAGCCTCCTCCTGAGACAACACCAAATTGTCCACCACATGAGCCCAAATCTGCTGCAACCTTTCAACCACAGAATCCACACCAGGACAGTCAGAAGGCTCAACCTGCCCAGAAGAAAAACGAGGATGAAAACCAAAATTACAAAAAAAGGCGAAACCAAAGTAGCCGAACTAGCCCGATTATTAAGGGCAAACTCGGCCAATGGCAAAAAGGCCACCCAATCATCCTGATCAGCAGACACAAAGCATCTCAAATAAGTCTCCAAGGTCTGATTAGTTCGCTCGGTCTGGCCATTTGTCTGAGGATGAAATGCAGAAGAAAAAGACAAATCAATGCCCAGCCTAGCACAAAAGGCCCGCCAAAACCTAGAAACAAACTGGGAACCTCTGTCGGACACAATATTCTCCGGAATACCATGCAAACGAACCACATGCTGAAAAAACAACGGAACCAACTCTGAAGAGGAAGGCAATTTAGGCAAAGGCACCAACTGAACCATCTTAGAAAACCGGTCACAAACAACCCAGATAACCGACATCCTCTGGGAAACCGGAAGATCAGAAATAAAATCCATAGAAATATGCGTCCAGGGCCTCTCAGGGACCGGCAATGGCAAAAGTAACCCACTAGCACGGGAACAACAAGGCTTGGCCCACGCACAAGTCCCACAGGACTGCACAAAAGAACGCACATCGCGTGACAAAGAAGGCCACCAAAAGGACCTACAAACCAAATCTCTGGTACCAAAAATACCAGGATGACCAGCCAACACAGAACAGTGAACCTCAGAAATCACTCTACTAGTCCATCTGTCAGGAACAAACAATTTCCCCACAGGACAGCGGTCAGGTCTATCAGCCTGAAATTCCTGAAGAACCCGCCGTAAATCAGGGGAAATGGCAGAAAGGACCACCCCTTCTTTCAGAATGCCGACCGGTTCAAGGACCTCAGGAGAATGAGGCAAAAAACTCCTAAAAAGGGCATCAGCCTTAATATTCTTAGAACCCGGAAGATACGAAACCACGAAATCAAAACGGGAAAAAAAACAAGGCCCATCGAGCCTGTCTAGGACTCAGCCGTTTGGCAGACTCAAGATAAATCAGATTCTTATGATCGGTCAGGACCACAATACGGTGCTTAGCTCCCTCAAGCCAATGTCGCCACTCCTCAAACGCCCACTTCATAGCCAACAACTCCCGATTGCCGACATCATAATTGCGTTCAGCAGGCGAAAACTTGCGGGAGAAGAAGGCACACGGTTTCATCAAGGAACCAACAGAATCCCTCTGAGACAAAACGGCCCCTGCCCCAATCTCAGAAGCGTCAATCTCAACCTGAAACGGAAGAGAAACATCCGGTTGGCGCAACACCGGCGCAGAAGTAAATCGGCGTTTAAGCTCCTGAAAGGCAAAGACAGCCGCAGAGGACCAATTCGCCACATCAGCGCCTTTCTTTGTCAAATCGGTCAAGGGTTTAACCATGCTGGAGAAGTTAGCAATGAAACGGCGATAAAAATTTTCAAAACCCAAAAATTTCTGAAGGCTCTTCATGGATGTGGGTTGAATCCAATCATGAATGGCCTGAACCTTAACCGGATCCATCTCCTTAGATGAGGGAGAAAAAATAAAGCCCAAAAAAGAAACCTTCTGCACCCCAAAGAGACACTTAGACCCCTTCACAAACAAAGCATTGTCACGAAGGATCTGAAATACCATCCTGACCTGTTCCACGAGACTCCCAATCATCGGAAAAAATCAAAATATCGTCCAAATATACAATCAAGAATTTATCAATATAAGTCCGGAAGATATCATGCATGAAGGATTGAAAAACAGATGGAGCATTAGTGAGCCCGAATGGCATCACAAGGTATTCAAAATGGCCTTCGGGCGTATTAAACGCAGTTTTCCATTCATCACCCTGCTTAATATGAACAAGATTATATGCCCCCCGAAGGTCAATCTTCATAAACCAACTAGCCCCCTTAATCCTAGCAAACAAATCGGAAAGCAAAGGTAAAGGGTATTGAAACTTGACCGTGATCTTATTCAAGAGGCGATAATCAATACAAGGTCTCAAGGAGCCATCCTTCTTAGCAACAAAAAAACCCTGCTCCCAACGGTGAAGAAGATGGCCGAATATGCCCTTTCTCCAAAGACTCCTTAACATAACTCCCCATGGCGGTATGTTCAGGCACAGACAGGTTGAAAAGTCGGCCCTTAGGAAACTTACTGCCTGGAATCAAGTCAATCGCACAATCACAGTCCCTGTGCGGTGGAAGGGAACTGGACTTGGGCTCATCGAATACATCCTGAAAATCAGACAAAAACTCTGGAATTTCAGAAGAGGAAGAAGAGGAGATTGACATCAAAGTAACATCATTATGAACCCCCTGACAACCCCAACTAGTCACAGACATAGACTTCCAATCCAACACAGGATTATGTACCTGCAACCACGGAAAACCCAGCACGATAACATCATGCAAATTATGCAACACCAGAAATCGACAATCTTCCTGATGGGCTGGCGCCATACACATGGTCACCTGTGTCCAAAACTGGGGCTTATTTTTAGCCAAAGGTGTAGCATCAATCCTCCTTAAAGGAATAGGGTTCTGCAAAGGCTGCAAGGGAAAACCACAATGCCTGGCAAACTCAAAATCCATTAAGTTCAAAGCGGCGCCTGAATCCACAAACGCCATGACAGAAAATGATGACAATGAGCAGATCAAGGACACCGATAACAGAAATTTAGGTTGTACTGTACTGATGGTAAATGAACTAGCGATCCTTTTTGTCCGCTTAGGGCAGACTGAAATGACATGAGAAGCGTCGCCACAATAATAACACAACCTATTCTGACGTCTGAATCCTTGTTCCGTTCTAGACAAATTCCTATCACACTGCATTGGCTCAGGACTTTGCTCTAAGGACGACGCCACAGCGCGCACAGTTCGACGCTCCCGCAAGCGCCGATCAATCTGAATGGCCAGAGACATAGAATCACTCAGACCGGAAGGCGTGGGAAACCCCACCATAACATCTTTAATGGATTCAGAAAGACCCTTTCTGAAAATTGCCGCCAAAGCATCATCATTCCATTTAGTCAACACAGACCATTTTCTAAATTTCTGACAATACAATTCTGCCGCCTCTTGACCCTGAGACAGGGCCAACAAGGTCTTCTCCGCTTGATCCACAGAATTCGGTTCATCATATAATAATCCTAAAGCCTGAAAAAAGGAGTCTACATTAAGCAAGGCCGGATTCCCAGATTCCAGGGAAAATGCCCAATCCTGTGGATCGCCACGCAGCAGGGAGATGACAATTTTAACCTGCTGAATGGAATCACCGGAGGATCGCGGTCTCAGAGCAAAAAACAGTTTACAATTGTTTTTAAAACTCAAAAATTTGGACCTGTCACCAAAAAACAAATCTGGAGTAGGAATCTTCGGCTCTAAAACAGGAGTCTGAACAATATAATCAGAAATACCCTGTACCCTAGCAGCAAGCTGGTCTACATGAGAAGCTAATTCCTGAACATCCATGCTGGCACAAGACTCCTCAGCCACCCATAAATAAAGAGGGAAGAAAAGACAAAGCAAACTACAGGAAAAAAAATGGCTCAACACCTTTCTTCCCTTCTTCTGAGATGCATTTAACTCATTATTGTCCAGTTGTACTGTTGTGATCCGGTGACCTTGGAGCCGCATGAAACCTTCTCTGGAGTCGGTGGAACCTGTACTGACCGCAAATCCTGAACTAACACCGCAACTACAAGTAGCCGTGGGGTGTGCCTAACAAACCCTAGACACCTCGACACAGCCGGAGGACTAAATACCCCTATAGATGGAAATAGGAATACTACCTTGCCTCAGAGCAGAACCCCAAAGGATAGGCAGCCCCCCACGAATAATGACTGTGAGTAGGAGAAGAAAAGACACACGCAGGTAGAAAACAGGATTTAGCAAAAGAGGCCACTCTAGCTAAAAAGGAAAGGATAGGACAGAATACTAGGCGGTCAGTAATAAAACCCTTCCAAAAATATCCACCGCAGATAATACAAAAAATTCCACAATCTAACTAAAGACGAGGAATGAATATCTGCAACCCCAGAGAATCCAACAAGACTGAGAAAATACTGACACAATCTAAGCTGGACAAGAAAACACAAAAGAATAGCACTGAATTATGAAGCACACAGCATGTGTGCCACAGAAAAAAAAAACAGACACTTATCTTTGCTGATTTGGCAGAAAGGCAGGAGGAACCAGGCAGAGGTCCTACACCTCCCAACAACAATTGACAACTGGCAAGGACTAATGAATCCTGCACACCTAAATACCCCAGTCAGAGCTGCAATCAGCAGACACACCTGACCAGGACTGCAACCCAGGGACAACTGCATTACCACCTACTACCACCGGAGGGAACCCAAAAGCAGAATTCACAACAGGTTATTAAAGACAAGGAAAAAAGGGGAGAAGGCAAGGGAAGGGAAAGGCAAGGAAAGAAGAGGGAAGAAAGGCAAGGGAAGAATAGGAAAGAAGAGGGTAGAAAGGCGAGGGAAGAAAGGCAAGAAGAGGGAAAGGCAAGGAAAGAAAAGGGAAAGGCAAGGAAAGGAAAGGGAAAGAAGAGGGAAAGGCAAAAAAATAAGCCCTCACCCAGCCCCAGATCATGGAAAATGGAGACGTTACAGGTCTCAAAAAATTGCAACTTTTTTTTTGTACCAAAGTTTGTATTTGTTTTTCCGCTACATAAATAAGACCCTAGACATGTTTGGTGTCTCTGAACTCATAATGACCTTGAGAATCATAATGGCAGGTCAGTTTTAGCATTTAGTGAACACTGTAAAAAAACAAATCTATTGTGGAATTGCTCTTTTGCGACACTTGTAGCCCATGTCCTGGAGACGTCTGTGTGTGGTGGCTCTTGAAGCAATGACTCCAGCAGCAGTCCGCTCCTTGTGAATCTCCCCACATTACTGAATGGCCTTTTCTTAACAATCCTTTCCAGGCTGCGGTTATCCTGGTTGCTTGTGCACCTTTTTCTACCACACTTTTTCCTTCCACTTCCCATTAATATTCTTGGATACAGCACTGTGTGAACAGCCGGCTTCTTTACCGATGACCTTTTGTGGCTTCCCCTCCTTGTGGAGTGTGTCAGTGACACCTTCTGGACATCTGTCAGGTCAGCAGTCTTCCCCATGATTGTGAAGCTACTGAAACAGACTAAGGACCTTTATAAACACTTAGGAGCCTTTACAGGTGTTTATTGTTAATTATTCTAATTTACTGAGATAATGACTTTTGGGTTTTCATTGGCTGTAAGCCATAATCATCAACATTAACAGCAATAAACAGGTGAAATAGATCACTCTGTGTGTAACGACTGTATATGAGATTAACTTTTTGTATTGAAGAACTGAAATAAATTCACTTTTTGATGATATGCTAATTTTGTGAGAAGCTCCTGTATAACACATCACATCTTACATCACACACTACACACAATGAACCCTTACAATTATTTAATTACCCACAGCTGTGCATTCTATAAGACTAGAATAAAAAGAGGCTCCTGTTTCACTTTTTGTATTGAAGAACTGAAATTCACTTTTTGATGATATTCTAATTTTGTGAGAAGCATTTGTATAGTCTAAGAAAGAAGCAGCCCCGCCCCTGGAGGAGGAGCCACAGGAGCGCTGAAAATGTCAGAGGGGCGAGTATACAAGGCAGGAGAACAGCTGAGACGTGACGGGAGACTGTAAAATTAACAGATTGACGAATGGTAAATAGACCCCAACTAAACATTCTGAGATTTTATCAAATATAACTTTTAATAATTAAATTATAATAATGATAATGTTGCTTAGTTCTATTCCTCCCAATCTATAGATGTAATTTTCATTTTTCTTGCCCAGATGTAGACTCTTGCATTTCTCCCAGATTCCATTCCTGTATTAGAGACTCCCTCTGTAATAGCGACTCCCTCGGTAATAGTAATCTCCCTATTATAGTGACTTCCCCTGTAATACTGACACCCCCCCCCATAATAGTGACTCCTCCCCCCCGTAATATTGGATCGGGCCCTGTATAGTATCAACTCCCCCCGTGGGACTGGACCTTGTGCAGTATCCACTCACCTTGTGGAACATGGCCCTGTGCGGTATCCACTCCCCTCCATGTGACCATACACTGTGTGGTATCCCCTCCGTGAGACCATACCCTGTGTGGTATCCCCTCCATGTGACCATACCCTGTGTTGTATCCCCTCCGTGTGACCATACCCTGTGTGGTATCCACTCCCCTCCGTGTGACCATACCGTGTGGTATCCCCTCCATGTGACCATACGCTGTGTGGTATCCCCTCCGTGTGACCATACCCTGTGTGGTATCCCCTGCGTGTGACCATACCCATGTGCGGTATCCACTCCCCTCCATGTGACCATACGCTGTGTGGTAACCCCCGCGTGTGACCATACCCTGTGCGGTATCCACTCCCCTCCGTGAGACCATACCCTGTGTGGTATCCCCTCCGTGTGACCATACCGTGTGGTATCCACTCCCCTCCGTGTGACCATACCGTGTGGTATCCCCGTGAGACCATACCCTGTGTGGTATCCCCTCCGTGAGACCATACCCTGTGTGGTATCCCCTCCATGTGACCATACCCTGTGTTGTATCCCCTCCGTGTGACCATACCCTGTGTGGTATCCACTCCCCTCCGTGTGACCATACCGTGTGGTATCCCCGTGAGACCATACCCTGTGTGGTATCCCCTCCATGTGACCATACGCTGTGTGGTATCCCCTCCGTGTGACCATACCCTGTGTGGTATCCCCTGCGTGTGACCATACCCTGTGCGGTATCCACTCCCCTCCATGTGACCATACGCTGTGTGGTATCCCCTGCGTGTGACCATACCCTGTGCGGTATCCACTCCCCTCCGTGAGACCATACCCTGTGTGGTATCCCCTCCGTGTGACCATACCGTGTGGTATCCACTCCCCTCCGTGTGACCATACCGTGTGGTATCCCCGTGAGACCATACCCTGTGTGGTATCCACTCCCCTCCGTGTAACCATACCGTGTGGTATCCCCAACGTGAGACCATACCCTGTGTGGTATCCCCTCCGTGAGACCATACCCTGTGTGGTATCCCCTCCATGTGACCATACCCTGTGTTGTATCCCCTCCGTGTGACCATACCCTGTGTGGTATCCACTCCCCTCCGTGTGACCATACCGTGTGGTATCCCCGTGAGACCATACCCTGTGTGGTATCCCCTCCATGTGACCATACGCTGTGTGGTATCCCCTCCGTGTGACCATACCCTGTGTGGTATCCCCTGCGTGTGACCATACCCTGTGCGGTATCCACTCCCCTCCATGTGACCATACGCTGTGTGGTATCCCCTGCGTGTGACCATACCCTGTGCGGTATCCACTCCCCTCCGTGAGACCATACCCTGTGTGGTATCCCCTCCGTGTGACCATACCGTGTGGTATCCACTCCCCTCCGTGTGACCATACCGTGTGGTATCCCCGTGAGACCATACCCTGTGTGGTATCCACTCCCCTCCGTGTAACCATACCGTGTGGTATCCCCAACGTGAGACCATACCCTGTGTGGTATCCCCTCCATGTGACCATACCCTGTGTGGTATCCACTCCCCTCCGTGTGACCATACCGTGTGGTATCCCCTGCGTGTGACCATACCCTGTGCGGTATCCACTCCCCTCCGTGAGACCATACCCTGTGTGGTATCCCCTCCGTGTGACCATACCGTGTGGTATCCACTCCCCTCCGTGTGACCATACCGTGTGGTATCCCCTGCGTGTGACCATACCCTGTGCGGTATCCACTCCCCTCCGTGAGACCATACCCTGTGTGGTATCCCCTCCGTGTGACCATACCCTGTGTGGTATCCACTCCCCTCCGTGTGACCATACCGTGTGGTATCCCCAACGTGAGACCATACCCTGTGTGGTATCCCCTCCATGTGACCATACGCTGTGTGGTATCCCCTGCGTGTGACCATACCCTGTGCGGTATCCACTCCCCTCCGTGAGACCATACCCTGTGCGGTATCCACTCCCCTCCGTGTGACCATACCCTGTGTGGTATCCACTCCCCTCCGTGTGACCATACCGTGTGGTATCCCCAACGTGAGACCATACCCTCTGTGGTATCCCCTCCATGTGACCATACGCTGTGTGGTATCCCCTGCGTGTGACCATACCCTGTGCGGTATCCACTCCCCTCCGTGAGACCATACCCTGTGTGGTATCCCCTCCGTGCGACCATACCCTGTGTGGTATCCACTCCCCTCCGTGTGACCATACCGTGTGTGGTATCCCCTCCGTGAGACCATACCCTGTGCGGTATCCACTCCCCTCCGTGAGACCATACCCTGTGTGGTATCCCCTCCGTGAGACCATACCCTGTGTGGTATCCACTCCCCTCCGTGTGACCATACCCTGTGTGGTATCCCCTCCGTGTGACCATACCCTGTGTGGTATCCACTCCCCTCCGTGTGACCATACCGTGTGGTATCCCCAACGTGAGACCATACCCTGTGTGGTATCCACTCCCCTCCGTGTGACCATACCGTGTGGTATCCACTCCCCTCCGTGTGACCATACCCTGTGTGGTATCCACTCCCCTCCGTGTGACCATACCGTGTGGTATCCACTCCCCTCCGTGTGACCATACCCTGTGTGGTATCCACTCCCCTCCGTGTGACAATACCGTGTGGTATCCCCAACGTGAGACCATACCCTGTGTGGTATCCCCTCCATGTGACCATACGCTGTGTGGTATCCCCTGCGTGTGACCATACCCTGTGCGGTATCCACTCCCCTCTGTGAGACCATACCGTGTGGTATCCCCTCCGTGTGACTATACCCTATGTGGTATCCACTCCCCTCCGTGTGACCATACCCTGTGTGGTATCCCCTCCGTGTGACTATACCCTATGTGGTATCCACTCCCCTCCGTGTGACCATACCGTGTGGTATCCCCAACGTGAGACCATACCGTGTGGTATCCCCTCCGTGTGACTATACCCTATGTGGTATCCACTCCCCTCCGTGTGACCATACCCTGTGTGGTATCCCCTCCGTGTGACTATACCCTATGTGGTATCCACTCCCCTCCGTGTGACCATACCGTGTGGTATCCCCAACGTGAGACCATACCCTGTGTGGTATCCCCTCCATGTGACCATACCCTGTGTGGTATCCACTCCCCTCCGTGTGACCATACCGTGTGGTATCCCCAACGTGAGACCATACCCTGTGTGGTATCCCCTCCATGTGACCATACCCTGTGTGGTATCCCCTCCGTGTGACCATACTGTGTGGTATCCCCAACGTGAGACCATACCCTGTGTGGTATCCCCTCCATGTGACCATACCCTGTGTGGTATCCACTCCCCTCCGTGTGACCATACCGTGTGGTATCCCCAACGTGAGACCATACCCTGTGTGGTATCCCCTCCATGTGACCATACCCTGTGTGGTATCCCCTCCGTGTGACCATACTGTGTGGTATCCCCAACGTGAGACCATACCCTGTGTGGTATCCCCTCCATGTGACCATACGCTGTGTGGTATCCCCTCCGTGTGACCATACCCTGTGTGGTATCCATTCCCCTTGTGATGCTGGGCCCTGTATAGTATCCACTCCCCTTGTGGGACCGGGCCTTGCGCAGCGTCCACTCTCCATGTAGCCCTGTATAGTATAGCACGGCTCCTGTTCCTATAAGCTGCACAATACTTGTTATTACTTGGTACCACCTCCGCGGTCCAGAGAAGCCCTTCACGAATCCCTTTGGCTGACTTTCCCCGGTGTGGTCTTCCCTTTCACCTCAATCCCTGCCCCTCTGACATCGGCTGCCCAGTGGGGGGGTGATTGTGGCGTCTCCTGGACACAATGAATTTTAGGCTTTATATGAACATTTTAATATAAAAAAAAACCACATTCCTCCATCTGGTGGAGACACGGCGGTGAGGGGCATGGTTAGTGGGCGGATGACACTGCCCTAGTCATATAGTGATGAGGATTTGCCTCTTTGTCACTCACTGCCAGTGTCAGGAAGGGAGGAGTCAGCCTTCATATTAAGCAGTCCCATTGCCGGATCTCTGGCCATATGGTGCTGCCTCCAGGAAAGTCTGTGACCAAAAGTGACCTCTGCAGGGGTGGAGAGATGGGGCCGACGTCACATACTCAGAGTTCACTGTGTCCTGGACCTCTTGTCAACTCCCGGTAGCCCTTGCGCTGCTTGACCCGGTACGTGAGCAGATGGGAGTATTTGGTGAGGAGTGCGCGCCAGTAGTCTGAGACATCCTCCATCCGCAGGTTCTCGCTAATAAACTGCTGCCCCCTGCACACAGAACATCACATCACAGGGGGCACTAGCCAGGGGATGGGTGGTACATAAGGGGGGATCCTACCTGTCAGCTATCTTCCGAACTTCATCATCATTCTCCTTCACGAACTCAAGCAGCTCTCTGTTCAGAAACAAGAGAAAAGTCATATCACACAAGAGGGAAAACATGGGGGGGGGGGGGGATGGGGCAAAGTGATAGTGGTGGTGGGAGGCAATGGGACAGAGGGTCCACGATGGGTCAGGCAATGGAGAATATATAGTGAAGGGGATGGGTGGGGTTTTTAAGAAGTGGAGTGGATGTGGGGGTTTATAATACCAATCAACAGTCTGGACCTTCTGTTCATGCAGTCGTTTCCCCTTATTGGAATGTGCACAGTGCAGATCTAGACTGCAGGCGGCAAAACCACAAAAAGGAGTAAAGAAACGTGTGTGCACACCCCAGAAGATGTGTTACCCCACAGATTCCTTCTTTGCCCCCTGCTACTCTGATGAGTTCTTAACATCCCATGGCTTCTCTCCGCAGGTTCCTCTAATGTCGCCAGTAGTAGCTCCAGCAGTCGTGAAGGATATCCTGGAGGAGCAGAGCGCTTGTCGGCTGCTTCGTCTTCACATCTCCACTGGTTGAGGTCAGTGATTGTGTAGGCTGTGTCCTTCTCAGTAACATCGCTCTCACATCCATCACCTGGTGGGTTCTAGGTCATGGTCCCAATACAACACAGATGATGGTCCCAGTAATAGGACAAAGCAAATGTCTGATGCCTCCTTTTACCGACTCATAAAATCATTTATTTCATTCCATTGTATTAAAAGCCATTTCCAGTGATGACCGACGCATTTCCAGAGCATGTGCGGAGTCCCAGAGATCAGGAGAACGTGGGATAAAGGATAGACCACAAATCGCATGTGGCACACAAAGATGGCAGTGTAGACAGCTGGACGGACAGGTGAAGCCGCTCTGCGAGGTCCATGCAGGATTCATTCCCTGCGCTGCTCCGGTGACAACATTTAATATCCATTACAATTCTTTAAGGAACCAAATGTTGTCATGTCACCACCTCTAACGGCACCGACATGAAAACTTTCATCTGCCCCAATAGCAACACTGAGTCCAACATTGAGTTTCA
Source organism: Ranitomeya variabilis (assembly GCF_051348905.1). Classification (NCBI taxonomy): domain Eukaryota; kingdom Metazoa; phylum Chordata; class Amphibia; order Anura; family Dendrobatidae; genus Ranitomeya; species Ranitomeya variabilis. The sequence goes on from NC_135234.1 coordinate 3,632,565, forward strand.
GGAGAGGATGTCGGGAACCGTCTGTCTCGCCCTCACCATTTACAGACATTGCGTTTTATGGTTTTCACAAAAAGGTTTTCTACATAAATGGGGGAGAGGAAATGACCAATGATTGACCCCTTTCCTCCTGACACAATGGCGGGATCGTCACCCGTCTACCAACACTCCCCCTGGACTCTGCGCTGACCATCGGGAGGGTGGACAGCACTGATTCTGGGTCTATCCTCTTGTTGGAAGGTGAAATCATCTGCACTTTCTCATGTGATTCCGACACATTCTGCTGTGAGCAACATGGAAGGAAAATGTACAAATGCAGAATGCTCGGCCCTTAGTGTAACTCCTGTACGAGGCGCCGGACTGCTCCTCCCCCCACTTCATCGCAGCCACGGAGACCATCATGGGGGGGATCAGCTGAAGCCCCCGTTATCTTATATGATGCTGCTGTGTGGTAGCTCACAGAGGGGAAGAGAGAGAAGGCATCGCTTCTACAGGTGTATATACAGCTCTGGCAAAAATGTAGAGAGCACTGCACAGTTGTATAAAAATCCGCTTCTCTCCATGTCTGACAGCCATTCCATTCCATTCCAGTGTCAGGTGAACTCCAACCAGAGGACAAATCTTATTTAACGATGGAAAGTATAAAAACCCTGCTGTGGTGTTCACAATCCTCCTGCAATAGGACAAGCTGGAGGGCAAAACAAGTGCTAGGAATATCCCAAAAGTAATAGGAATGAAAAAATAACCTTTAGGCTGTGTGCACACGTCAGGATTTCTAGCAGAAATTTTCCTGACAAAAACGGGACATTTCTGCCAGAAATCCGCATGCGTTTTTTTCCGCGTTTTTTGTGCGTTTTTTCCAAATGCATAGAATTGCGGGAAAAACGCGGAAAATCCGCAAAATTAATGAACATGCTGCTTTTTTTACCGCGATGCGTTTTTTTCGCAGAAAAAAACGCACCATGTGCACAAAACATGCAAAATGCATTCTAAATGATAGAATGCATAATGCATGCGTTTTTAATGAGTTTTATAGTGTTTTTATCGCGAAAAAACCTGAACGTGTGCACATACCCTGCCAAAGGAGTAGAAGAGAAAAGTCTTTAGTGAGGAAAAGAAGGGCTCAATTCTGGCTTTACTAGCAGAGGGACACAGTGAGCGTCTCTTGCCTCCATCCTTAAAATTTCTAAGATGGCAGTCCATTACAACAAGGTCAAGCAGCAGACAGTGGGGACAACAAAGCTACAGACCGGCAGAGGGCGAAAACGACTCTCCACTGACCGGGATGACCTTCATCTTATTCGAATGTCAATCAGCAACCGCAGGATGACAAGTGATCTACAAATAGACTGGCAAATGGCAGCTGGGGTGAAGTGCACGGCAAGAACAGTTCGAAACAGGCTCCTAGAGGCAGGCTCAAGTCATGTAAAGCTAGAAAAAAGCCTTTCATCAATGAGAAGCAAAGGAGAGCCAGGCTGAAGATTGCCAAAGACCATAAGGATTGGACCAAAGAGGACTGGAGTAAGGTAATCTTCTCTGATGAGTCTAATTTTCAGCTTTGCCCAACATCTGATCGTCTATTGGTTAGACAGAGACATGGAGAGGCGTACAAGCCACGGTGTCCTGGACACACTGAGATCTGGTGGAGGATCAGTGATGAACTGGGGATGCGTCAGCAAGGCTGGAATTGGGCAGGTTCATCTTTGCGAAGGACGTATGAATCAAGCCGCATACAAGTTTATCCTGGAAAAACAGTGGATTCCTTCTGCTCAGGCAATGTTCCCCAACTCTGAGGACTGGTTTTTCCAGCAGGACAATGCATCATGCCACACAGCTAGGTCAATCAACGTGTGGATGAGGGACCACCACATCAAATCCCTGTCATGGCCGCCCGTTCTCCAGACCTGAACCCCACTGAAAACCTCTGGAATGTAATCAAGAGGAAGATGGATAGTCACAAGCCATCAAACAAAGAAGAACGGCTGACATTATTGTATCAGGAGCGGTATAAGGTCACCCAGGAGAGTGTGAGAGACTGGTGGAAAGCTGCCAAGAAGCATGAAAGCTGGGATTAACAATCATGGTTATTCCACAAAATATTGATTTCTGTCCTCTTCCTGGGGTAAAACATTAGTATTGTTGTTTCTAAATGATTATGGGCTTGTTTTTTTTTTTGCAATATTTGAGGTCTACAAGCACTGCATTTTTTTGTTATTTTGACCATTTCTCATGTTCAGAAAATAAATACAAAATGTATTGCTTGGAACTTCGGAGACCTGTTGTCAGTAGTTACTAGAATAAAAGAACAATTTACATTTTACTCAAAAATATAAAGAGAAAAATCAGAGAAACTGAACATTCTGCGGTGGTCTCATCATTTTTGAATTAAAGTTTTCCACATTTTTTCATGTTACACCCACAAACGTAAAGGAGTTTCCCCACTAACAAAATGTAATTTTATAATCTTATAAATGTGCCCCTGCTGCACTGTGTAATGGTTGTGCCTGGCCATACAGGGACATGGACTGACTGTACCACATCTCCTGGGCAGGGAGAAGAAAAAAAAGAAGTACCGTATATACTCGAGTATAAGCCGACCCGAGTATAAGCCGACCCCCCTAATTTTGCCACAAAAAACTGGGAAAACTTATTGACTCGAGTATAAGCCTAGGGTGGAAAATGCAGCAGGTACCGGTGAATTTAAAAATTAAAAATAGATACTCCATACCGTTCATTATGGCCCCATAGATGCTCCACATAAAGCTGTGCCATATATAATGCTCTGCACCGTTGCCCCATAGATACTCCACATAAAGCTGTGCCATATATACAATGCTCTGCACCGTTGCCCCATAGCTGTGCCATATAGTGCTCTGCACCGTTGCCCCATAGCTGTGCCATATAGTGCTCTGCACCATTGCCCCATAGCTCTGCCATATAGTGCTCTGCACCATTGCCCCATAGCTGTGCCATATAGTGCTCTGCACCGTTGCCCCATAGCTGTGCCATATAGTGCTCTGCACCGTTGCCCCATAGCTGTGCCATATATATAGTGCTCTGCACCGTCCATTATTGCCCCATAGCTGTGCCATATAGTGCTCTGCACCATTGCCCCATAGCTGTGCCATACAGTGCTCTGCACCGTCCATTATTGCCCCATAGCTGTGCCATATTGTGCTCTGCACCGTTCATTATTGCCCCATAGCTGCTGCTGCTGCAATAAAAAAAAATAAAACACATACTCACCTGTCTTGCTTGCAGCTCCTCGGCGCCATCTTCCCGGCGTCTCTCTGCACTGACTGATCAGGCAGAGGGCGGCGCGCACACTATATGCGTCATCGCGCCCTCTGACCTGCACAGTCAGTGCGGAGAGACGCCGGGAAGATGGAGACAGCGCCCGGCGTGTGGAACGAGGACAGGTGAATATGCGATACTTACCTGCTCCCGGCGTCCCGCTCCTTCCCCCGGACAGCTGGTCTCCGGTGCCGCAGCCTCTTCCTCTATCAGCGGTCACCGGCACCGCTTCATTAGAGAAATGAATAGGCGGCTCCGCCCCTATGGGAGGTGGAGCAGCCTATTCATTTCTCTAATGAGCGGTCCCACGTGACCGCTCAGGGGAAGAGCTGCGGCACCGAAGACAGTGTGACAGGCAGGGGGAGCGCTAGGAACGCTGGGACTAGGTGAGTATATGACAGTGCTCACCCGCCGACCCCACCACCGATCATGACTCGAGTATAAGCCGAGAGGGGCACTTTCAGCCCAAAAATTTGGGCTGAAAATCTCGGCTTATACTCGAGTATATACGGTATACAGACACGACAGCATGGGATCACAAAGTAAAACATTGTTTAAAAACAGACAGGGAAATGTTTTACCTCACAAGAAGAATCAGCTGTGATCCCGTGTGACCTGTCTGTGTACTCTTTTGTGTTCTCCCCTGCCCCGGAGGTGTGCTATGATCAGACCATGTTCCTGCAGACACGGCCATTACACAATACAGCAGGGGCACATTTATAAGATTATCTCAGCTCTGGAACATTTTATTACACATCCAATTGTGGAGCTTAAAATTATTCCAAGATCTATTGATTAAAATGTACTTTTGTTTGTGGGAACCCCCTTTAAATGTATGTTTTTGGAATTGTGGAGACACAGCATTGTTTCTTAATTAACCAGATGTCTATTTTCAGCAAGTCAGGAAGAATGCTATCTGTATGCTGACTTTTACATTTACCATATTTTTCGGACTATAAGATGCACTTTTTTCATCCAAAATTGTGGAGGAAAATGGAGGGTGCATCTTATAGTTCAGATGTACCGCCTGTGGCTGTGATTGGGGAGAGGCAGCGGCGGAGCAGCGGGTCACAGGAGGCAGGAGCAAGCGGCTTACTCCTGTACCCACGGCTAAAGAGAAATTAACATTCACAGCATTCCACGCCCATGGGCATGGAGGGCAATTACTGTATATACTCGAGTATAAGCTGACCCCCCTAATTTTGCCACAAAAGAACTGGGAAAACTTAATGACTCGAGTATAAGCCTAGGGTGGGAAACGCAGCAGCTACCGGTAAATGTCAAAAGTAATAATAGATACCAATAAAAGTAAAATTAATTGAGACATCAGTAGGTTAAGTGTTTTTGAATATCCATATTGAATCAGGAGCCCCATATAATGCTCCATACAGTTCATGATGGGCCCCATAAGATGCTCCATACAGTTCATGATGGGCCCCATAAGATGCTCCATACAATGCACATGGCATCATACAGATATTTGCCCCATATAATGCTGCACATGGCCTCATAAGATGCTCCATACAGATACAGGGGTTGGACAAAATAATGGAAACACCTAACGTTTTGGCATCATAATCTTCGAACATGTGATAAACATGCAAACCGTGACATATGGTAATGTTTTGTAGTTGATTATTTGTTATGTGATATGTGTATGTAAATTAACTGTTTGTTTTGCATAATTGTAAGAACATTGATGAGAACCTGATACCAATGGCAGACCTCTCGGATTTTCAAAGAGGCCAAATTGTTGGTGCTCGTATGGCAGGCGCTAGTGTAACAGAAAGTGCCCGAATGCTTGGCATGTCAAGAGGTACTGTCTCCAAAGTAATGACTGCGTTTGAAAGAGAAGGAAAAACGTCCGCAGCAAAGCACAGGTCCGGCCGAAAGTCAAAGTTGACTGAGAGAGACCGTCGGACTCTAAAGCGAATTGTGAGAGAGGATCGCAAGACCACGGCTCCGAAAATCACTGCTGAGCTGAATGAACACCTACAGAACCCAGTTTCCACAAAAACTGTTTGTCAGGAGCCGCACAAATCTGGATTCCACGGAAGAGCTGCAATTAGAAAACCGCTGCTCGCAATAACAAATGTTTCCAAGCGTTTAGAGTGGTGTAGAAACCTCCAGAATTGGTCCCTCGAGCAGTGGAAACATGTGATATTCTCAGACGAATCATCGTTTACCCTATTTCTGACCTCCGGCCGAGTGTACGTTTAGAGACAGCCGAAAGAAGCATTCCATCCAGACTGCCTTCTCCCAACCGTAAAACATGGTGGAGGTTCTGTGATGATCTGGGGTGCTATTTCATGGAGATCCGCCGGGCCAATAATATCCCTTCATGGAAGAATTAACAGCCGAGATTATTTAGGCATTTTGGGCGACCAAGTGCATCCAATGGTTCAAGCACTGTTCCCAGAGGGGAACGCCATCTTTCAGGATGATAATGCACCAATTCATACAGCTAGAATCGTTAAACCATGGCACGAGGAACATTCTAATGAAGTTGAGCATCTCCTCTGGCCCCCACAATCCCCAGACCTCAACATTATTGAGCATTTATGGTCGATTTTAGAGATTCAAGTTAGACGTCGATTTCCGCCGCCATCGTCGCTCAGAGAACTGGAGGGTGTTTTAACTGCAGAATGGGCTAAAATTCCTTTGGAAACAATTTATACCTTGTATGAATCCATACCTCGGAGAATTGAGGCAGTAATCGCCGCCAAAAGGTGGACCTACACCATATTAAACTAACTTTTGTTGATGTTTCCAGGTGTTTCCATTATTTTGTCTAACCCCTGTATTTGCCACATATAATGCTGCACATGGCCCCATACAGATATTTGCCCCATATAACGCTGCATATGGCCCCATAAGATGCTCCATACAAACATTTGCCCCATATGCTGTTGCTGCAATTAAAAAAATAAAAGAATCACATGCTCACCCTCTCAGGCCCCCGGCACTTGCTATATTCACCTGCTCCCCGTTACACCGTCGGCACTGCTGTGTCTTCTCCGTCCTCCGCACTGACGTTCAGGCAGAGGGCGGCGCACACTAATCGCGTCACCGCGCCCTCTGACCGGAGCGTCAGTGCAGAGGACGGGGAAGACAGCAGTGCCGACGGTGGAATCGGGAGCAGGTGAATATCGTGCACTGCCCTTGTTATACTCACCTGCTCCTGGCGCTGTCCCTTCATGTCTGTTTCCCGGCAGCTTCTTTCTGTATTGAGCGGTCACATGTACCGCTCATTACAGTAATGAATATGCGGCTCCACCCCTATGGGAGTGGTCGGGTCCATATTCATTACTGTAATGAGCGGTACCATGTGACCGCTCAATACAGGAAGAAGCTGCCGGCACCCAGAGAACCAGGGACCGCGTCAGGAGCAGGTGAGTATTATTACACAGCTGCCGCTCCCCCTCCACTGCCGACCCCTGGGTATGACTCGAGTATAAGCCGAGAGGGGCAATTTCAGCTTAAAAAATGGGCTGAAATTCTCAGCTTATACTTGAGTATATACAGTAATATGCATTTCTCTTTAATAGCATCCTGGTATGATTGGCCCCATCCTTATCCTGGTATAATTGGCCCCATCCTTATAATTAGCCCTCATCCCCATCCTGGTATGCATGACCCCATCAGAAAAACATTAAAAAAAGACCATCCTGCTTACCTTCCCGATGCTCCCTCACAGCATCTTGTTCCGGTGCCAGCAGCTGCTTTATGCTTGTAAACAGCACATAGCAGGGACGTCACGCGCAGCTTACAAGCAGAGCTGCCGGAATACTCACCGCTCCCCACGCTGGACTATGTGTATGGAGGGCAGTGAGTATTCATTGCTATTTAGTAGCGAGCACAGTGTCAGCCGGAGCCTTCCTGTAGCTGTCGGCGGTCACGTGTGCCGCTACTTAAGAGAAATGAATATTCACTGTACTCCACTCCCATGGGCATGGAATGCGGTGAATATTCATTCCCTTTAGTAGCGGGGAAACGTGACCGCCGGCAGCTACAGGAAGGCTCCGGCTGACACTGTGCTCGCTACTACACTGTGTTCCAAATTATTATGCACAAAGAGTTTAGGAGTGATAAGGTTAGAATTTTTGTCATTTAAACTCATTGATGGTGATGTGTGTCAGGGCTCTTTATATCACTGAAAGCAATTGCAGATACCTGTGCACATTAGTTTGGCCGGTGTGTCCAAATAAAGGCAAGACTACTTAAGAAGGCTGTTTGTTGTGTATCCGCTTTTTGGGCTCCCCTGGTGGTTGCTGGTGGTACTGGTGACTTGTTTGCACTTTGCTGCTTCTGTTCACCTGCTTCCATCAGTGTTTGGGAGTTTCCTATTTAGCCTTGCTCTCCAGTCATTTCCTTGCCGGTCATCATTGTAACCAGAGCCTTCGGTTGCATGTTCCTGCTACTAGTCTGCTGATCAGCTAAGTGGACTTTGTCCTTTTGTTTTGTACCTTTTGTCCAGTTTGCAGTTTTTGTAATTCTCTGTAGCTGGAAGCTCTTGCGGGCTGAAATTGCCACTCCTGTGTCATGAGTTGACACAGGAGTCTTAAAGTAATTTCAGGATGGTTTTTGAAAGGGTTTTCAGTTGACCGTGAAGTCCTCTTTTGTATCCTTCTGCTATCTAGTAAGTGGACCTCTCTTTGCTAAATCTACTTTCATACTGTGTATGTCTTTTCCTCTTAATTCACCGTTATTACATGTGGGGGGCTGCTATCATCTTTTGGGGTATTTCCCTAGAGGTAAGCCAGGTCTGTTTCTTCCTCTACCAGGCGTAGTTAGTCCTCCGGCTGGCGCGTGGCATATAGGAAGCCGTAGGTATGCTCCCTGGCTACTGTTAGTTGTGTGGTAGATTTAGCTCACGGTCAGCTCGAGATTCCATCACCCGAGAGCTCGTTCGTTACTTATATGTTTCTTACGTTCCCTTGCCATTGGGAACCATGACAGTATGACCGGCCTGTGTTAAACTTATTGGCAGAAGAAAGGAGAGAAAAAAGAAGTCTGTAAAATTTTTTTTTTTTTTTCCCTTTTTCCTCTATGCTTGCTCCATAGTTGGATCAGTTGTATTTCAGCTTTAATTACAGCCTTTGCCTTTCTCTCCTTATAATCCTTGAATGGCTCTGAGCTCACCTGTTTAAAGATGGATCCTCAGAGTTTGGCTGCAGGTTTAAATAATCTTGCTACGAAGGTTCAAAATTTACAAGATTTTGTTATACATGCTCCTATTTCTGAACCTAAAATCCCTACACCAGAGGTGTTTTCCGGAGATAGATCTCGGTTTTTGAATTTCAAATATAATTGTAAATTATTCCTTTCTCTCAGACCTCACTCCTCAGGAGATCCTGTCCAGCAGGTTAAGATTGTAATCTCTTTGCTGCGAGGTGACCCTCAAAATTGGGCATTTTCATTGACACCAGGGGATCCTGCGTTGCTCAATGTGGATGCGTTTTTCCTGGCTTTAGGGTTGCTTTATGAGGAACCTAATTTGGAGATTCAAGCTGAAAAAGCTTTGATAGCCCTATCTCAAGGGCAAGATGAAGCGGAGATATACTGCCAAAAATTTCGTAGGTGGTCTGTGCTTACTCAGTGGAATGAGTGCGCCTTAGCGGCAAATTTCAGAGAGGGCCTTTCTGATGCCGTTAAAGATGTTATGGTCGGGTTCCCTGCGCCCACAGGTCTGAATGAGTCCATGACAATGGCAATTCAGATTGATCTGCGTTTGCGGGAGCGCAAACCCGTGCACCATTTGGCGGTATCTTCTGAAGAGACGCCAGAGAAAATGCAATGTGACAGAGTTATGTCCAGAAGCGAGCGGCAGAATTATAGGCGTAAAAATGGGTTATGCTTCTATTGTGGTGATTCTGCTCATGTTATATCGGCATGCTCTAAGCGTACTAGGAAGGTTGACAAGTCCATTTCAATTGGCACTTTACAGTCCAAATTTATTTTGTCTGTAACCTTGATTTGTTCATTATCAGTTATTACCGTGGATGCCTATGTGGACTCTGGCGCCGCTCTGAGTCTTATGGACTGGTCCTTTGCCAGGCGCTGTGGGTTTGATTTAGAGCCTCTGGAAGTCCCTATACCTCTGAAGGGTATTGATTCTACACCTTTGGCTTGTAATAAACCACAGTTCTGGACGCAAGTGACTATGCGTATGACTCCAGACCATCAGGAGGTGATTCGCTTCCTTGTGTTGTACAATTTACATGATGTTTTGGTGCTTGGATTACCATGGTTACAGTCTCATAACCCAGTCCTTGACTGGAAGGCTATGTCTGTGTTAAGCTGGGGATGTCGGGGGGCTCATGGGGACACTCCTATGGTGTCCATTTCGTCATCTATTCCATCTGAGATTCCGGCATTTTTGTCTGATTATCGTGATATTTTTGAAGAGCCTAAGATTGGTTCACTCCCTCCTCACAGGGATTGTGATTGCGCCATAGATCTGATTCCTGGCAGTAAATTTCCAAAGGGTCGTTTGTTTAACCTATCTGTACCTGAACATGCTGCTATGCGCGAGTATATTAAGGAGTCCCTGGAAAAGGGACATATTCGTCCTTCTTCATCACCTTTAGGAGCCGGTTTTTTCTTTGTCTCTAAAAAGGATGGCTCTCTGAGGCCTTGTATTGATTATCGTCTCCTGAATAAAATTACAGTCAAATATCAGTATCCGTTGCCTTTGCTGACTGATTTGTTTGTTCGCATAAGGGGGGCTAAGTGGTTCTCTAAGATTGATCTTCGTGGGGCGTATAATTTGGTGCGAATTAAGCAGGGGGATGAGTGGAAGACCGCATTTAATACGCCTGAGGGCCATTTTGAGTATTTGGTAATGCCTTTCGGCCTTTCTAATGCACCTTCTGTCTTTCAGTCCTTAATGCATGATATTTTCCGTGAATATTTGGATAAATTTATGATTGTGTACTTGGATGATATTTTGATTTTTACTGATGACTGGGAGTCTCATGTTCAGCAGGTCAGGAGGGTTTTTCAGGTTTTGCGGGAGAATTCTTTGTGTGTAAAGGGTTCAAAGTGTGTTTTTGGGGTTCAAAAAATTTCATTTTTGGGGTATATTTTTTCCCCTTCTTCTATTGAGATGGACCCTGTCAAGGTTCGGGCTATTTACGACTGGACGCAGCCTACTTCTCTGAAGAGTCTCCAGAAATTCTTGGGCTTTGCTAATTTTTATCGTCGATTTATAGCTGGTTTTCCTGGCGTTGCTAAACCTCTGACGGATTTGACTAAAAAGGGTGCTGATGTTGCCAATTGGTCCCCTGCTTCCGTGGAGGCCTTTCGGGAGCTTAAGCGCCGCTTTTTGTCTGCCCCTGTGTTGCGCCAGCCTGATGTTTCTCTTCCCTTTCAGGTTGAGGTCGATGCTTCCGAGATCGGAGCGGGGGCGGTTTTGTCGCAGAAAAGTTCCGACTGCTCAGTGATGAGACCTTGTGCGTTCTTTTCGCGAAAATTTTTGGCCGCCGAGCGAAACTATGATGTTGGTAATCGGGAGCTTTTGGCCATGAAGTGGGCATTTGAGGAGTGGCGTCATTGGCTTGAGGGTGCCAGACATCAGGTGGTAGTTTTGACTGATCACAAGAATTTAATTTATTTGGAGTCTGCCAGGCGCCTGAATCCTAGACAGGCACGTTGGTCGTTGTTCTTTTCCCGGTTTAATTTTGTGGTCTCGTACTTACCGGGTTCTAGGAATGTGAAAGCAGATGCTCTTTCTAGGAGTTTTGAGCCTGACTCTCCTGGGAATTCTGAACCTGCTGGTGTCCTTAAGGATGGAGTGGTTTTGTCTGCTGTCTCTCCAGATTTGCGACGTGCTTTGCAAGAATTTCAGGCGGATAGACCTGATCGTTGTCCGTCTGGTAGACTGTTTGTTCCTGACGAGTGGACCACTAGAGTCATCTCGGAAGTTCATTCTTCTACTCTGGCAGGTCATCCGGGAATTTTTGGCACCAGAGATTTGGTGGCTAGATCCTTCTGGTGGCCTTCCCTGTCTCGAGATGTGAGTGTTTTTGTGCAGTCTTGCGATGTGTGTGCTCGGGCCAAGCCTTGTTGTTCTAGGGCTAGTGGGTTGTTGTTGCCCTTGCCTATTCCGAAGAGGCCTTGGACGCACATCTCTATGGACTTTATCTCGGATCTCCCTGTTTCTCAGAAGATGTCTGTCATCTGGGTGGTGTGTGACCGTTTTTCTAAAATGGTTCATTTGGTGCCATTGCCTAAGTTGCCTTCCTCATCTGAGTTGGTCCCTCTGTTTTTTCAAAATGTGGTTCGCTTGCATGGTATTCCGGAAAACATCGTTTCTGACAGGGGTACCCAGTTCGTGTCTAGATTTTGGCGGGCAGTCTGTGCCAGGTTGGGCATTGATTTGTCCTTTTCGTCTGCATTCCATCCTCAGACCAATGGCCAGACGGAGCGAACTAATCAAACTTTGGAGACTTATTTGAGGTGTTTTGTGTCTGCGGATCAGGATGATTGGGTTGCCTTTCTGCCGTTGGCGGAGTTTGCTCTTAATAATCGGGCTAGTTCTGCCACTTTGGTTTCTCCTTTCTTTTGCAATTCAGGGTTTCATCCGCGTTTTTCATCTGGTCAGGTTGAATCTTCGGATTGTCCTGGAGTGGATGCGGTGGTGGATCGGTTGCATCGGATTTGGGGACAGGTGGTGGATAATTTGGAATTGTCCCAGGAGAGGACTCAGCAGTTTGCTAACCGTTGTCGTCGTGTTGGTCCCCACCTTCGCGTTGGGGACTTGGTGTGGTTGTCTTCCCGTTTTGTCCCTATGAGGGTTTCTTCTCCCAAATTTAAGCCTCGGTTCATCGGTCCTTATAGGATTTTGGAGATTCTTAACCCTGTTTCCTTTCGTTTGGACCTCCCGGCATCTTTCGCTATCCATAATGTGTTCCATCGGTCGTTGTTGCGGAGATATGAGGTACCGGTGGTTCCTTCTACTGAACCTCCTGCTCCTGTGCTGGTGGAGGGTGAATTGGAGTACGTCGTAGAGAAGATCTTGGACTCCTGTATTTCCAGACGGAGACTTCAATATCTGGTTAAATGGAAAGACTATGGTCAGGAAGATAATTCTTGGGTAACTGCCTCTGATGTTCATGCCTCGGATTTGGTTCGTGCCTTTCATAGGGCTCATCCAGATCGCCCTGGCGGTTCTTGTGAGGGTTCGGTGCCCCCACCTTAAGGGGAGGGTACTGTTGTGTATCCGCTTTTTGGGCTCCCCTGGTGGTTGCTGGTGGTACTGGTGACTTGTTTGCACTTTGCTGCTTCTGTTCACCTGCTTCCATCAGTGTTTGGGAGTTTCCTATTTAGCCTTGCTCTCCAGTCATTTCCTTGCCGGTCATCATTGTAACCAGAGCCTTCGGTTGCATGTTCCTGCTACTAGTCTGCTGATCAGCTAAGTGGACTTTGTCCTTTTGTTTTGTACCTTTTGTCCAGTTTGCAGTTTTTGTAATTCTCTGTAGCTGGAAGCTCTTGCGGGCTGAAATTGCCACTCCTGTGTCATGAGTTGACACAGGAGTCTTAAAGTAATTTCAGGATGGTTTTTGAAAGGGTTTTCAGTTGACCGTGAAGTCCTCTTTTGTATCCTTCTGCTATCTAGTAAGTGGACCTCTCTTTGCTAAATCTACTTTCATACTGTGTATGTCTTTTCCTCTTAATTCACCGTTATTACATGTGGGGGGCTGCTATCATCTTTTGGGGTATTTCCCTAGAGGTAAGCCAGGTCTGTTTCTTCCTCTACCAGGCGTAGTTAGTCCTCCGGCTGGCGCGTGGCATATAGGAAGCCGTAGGTATGCTCCCTGGCTACTGTTAGTTGTGTGGTAGATTTAGCTCACGGTCAACTCGAGTTTCCATCACCCGAGAGCTCGTTCGTTACTTATATGTTTCTTACGTTCCCTTGCCATTGGGAACCATGACAGCTGTTCCACATTATTAAGCAGCCTACATTTTTTGCCAAAATGGGAAAGAAAAAGGATGTGTCGGCTGCTGAGAAGCAACAAATTGTGGAGTATTTAGGTCAAGGCATGACTACAATCAACATTGTCGAGACACTTTATCGTGATCATCGCACAATCAAGAAGTATGTAGCTGATTCCCAGCACACACGTGTGCGTGCTGATAAGGAAAAATTGAGGACTCTTTCCAACAGGCAATTGCGTAAGGTTAAAAGAGCAGCTGCAAAAATGCCTTGTCATAGCAGCAGACAAGTTTTTGAAGCTGCTGGTGCCTCCAACGTCCCCAGAACAACAAGATGCAAGGTCCTTCAGAGGTTTGCAGCTGTGCGTAAGCCATCCTGTCGACCACCTCTATCCACTGCACACAAGCAGAAACGGCTCCAGTGGGCCAAACGATACATGAAGACTGACTTCCAAACTGTTTTGTTCACCGATGAGTGCCGTGCAACGCTCGATGGTCCAGATGGATGGAGTGGAGGATGGCTGGTTGATGGACACCCCATGAAAACACGGCTAAGGCACCAAGGAGGAGGTGGAGCAATGTTTTGGGCTGGAATCATGAGGAGAGAGATTGTCGGCCCCTTTATGATCCCTGAAGGGTTTAAGATGAACTCCATAATCTCTGTGGAGTTTCTAAAACAACACTTCCTGCCATGGTTCAAGAGGAAGAACCGTGCTTTCCGCAGCAAGATCATTTTCATGCATGATAATGCACCGTCTCATGCTGCAAAAAACACATCTGCATCTCTGGCTGCTATGGGCATAAAAGAAGACAAACTTATGGTGTGGCCACCATCTTCCCCTGACCTCAACCCCATTGAGAACCTCTGGAGCATCATCAAAAGGAGTGTCTATGATGGCGGGAGGCAGTTCACATCTAAGCAACAGCTCTGGGAGGGGATTCTGTCCACATGCAAAACAATTGAAGCAGAAACCATCCAAAAACTGACAAATTCAATGGACGAGAGAGTTCAGAAGCTTCTTTCGAACAAGGGGTCCTATGTGCAAATGTAACATCACCTAGAATAAAGTTTTCACTTGAAAACTATTTGATTTCATTTTGTAATAAGCTGATAATGCTTAGAACTTCACAACTGACCATTTGTTTGTTCAAAATAAAAAAAAAAGGTTGAAAACTCTGCTGTGCATAATAATTTGGAACATGCATTTTGAGTGTTTATTTTTTTTTTTAAAAGATTCTGTTTTCATAGGCAGTTTGTTCCAAAACATTGCAATTATACTAGAATAGTAGATGACTGGAAAATAACAATGACTGCAATTCAGACAGGTAATTTAGAGAAAATAGGAGGAAATGTTATTTGGATAATAATTTGGAACACAGTGTAAATAGCAATAAATACTCACTGTCCTCCACGCACATAGTCCAGCGTGGGGAGCGGTGAGTATTCCGGCAGCTGTCCATCTTGCAACCAGCGCATGACGTCCCTGCCATGCACTACTTCCAAGCATAAAGCAGCTGCTGGCACCAGAACAAGATGCTGCGAGGGAGCGCCGGGAAGGTAAGTCTAATGGTCTTTTTTTAATGTTTTTCTGATGGGGCCAATCATATCAGGATAAGGATGGGGCCATGCATAACAGGAGCGAGATGGGGCCAATCACACCAGGATAATTGTGGGGTCATGCATACCAGGATAGGGATGAGGGAACCATGGATACCAGGATAGGGATGACAGAGCCATGCATTCCAGGATAGGGATGAGGGGGACCATTCCTAACAGGATAGCGATAAGGGGGATATGCATATCAGGCCAGGGATGAGAGGGCCCATGCATGCCAGTATGGGGCGGAGGGTGCCATGCATACCAAATTTTTTGCTTCAATTTTATTTTCTAATTTCCTCTTCTAAAACCTTATTGGGTCATTGAACAATGATGTTTGCTGGTATGTTGACTACACATTGTCTAGGCCAGCCAGGTTGTTGACGTGAAAAATAGAGAAAGAACTATGCAAATAGATTACATAATCAAATAATACAGGGTGATCTTGTCACCATTCTTCCCCTTGATCTGTGAATGATGGCTTGATGGACAGCTGTTAATACAGAGGCATATGACCTCTTTTTATACTTGAGTCAGATATTCAACCAAAACATCCAAATAACTAGAGACTCTACAGGACCGCAGTCAAGACATGGCTCCATCACAAGGGGCAGAGATTTGTCATTCTACAGGATACCAGCTTAGGGGACCTTGGCCCTGGCTGGAATAATACAGATCTGCTCCATTGACCATCGCTGAACCATGGATATGTTGGTGAAAGCCAGGAGTGGGAATGCACAGGTCGCCTATCTCCATGGAGATGTTCGAAGAAGCCAGGTTGTGACCCTCTGGTCAACTGGCCTTGTACCTGAATGGGCTGTCATCTTCCTACGCAAGTCAAAACCTCCTGTGTGCGTGCCACAGGTGGGGTAGTTGGCCCTGGAAGCTCTGAAGTCGCAGCTGCCATTTTCCCGGTGTGTCATCGAAAGGGTGAGAGTCTAATGTGCACCATCTTGGGGTATTTTGCTGGGACTGTTCTATGTGTTATCTGCCTGTTTTGTGGTTCATTAAGCATTGCCACACTGTTTTGCCCTCACCCTGTGTTGTCTGAGTAGCGTTATGTCCATGTTAAAAGGAGAGCGGGCATTCGGCAGGACGATCCCAGGTCCCTGCAATTTCGGCTAGTGGACCGGGCACTCGCTGACCCCCCGTGTCTCCACAGTGATTGTCTGTGATTCAACATAAAGTAACATGTATTTGCGAAGCGTAAAGGAAATAATACAATGTTTTCTAATTATTTTACAAATATAAATCTGATAATTGTGCATTTATATTCAGCCCCCTTAGTCAGTACTTTGTAGGTCCACCTTTCTATGCAGTCTTTTCGGGGTCTGTCTCTCTCCTTTCTATGCAGTCTTTTCGGGGTCTGTCTCTCCCTCCTTTCTCTGCAGTATTTTGGGGGTCTGTCTCTCCCTCCTTTCTCTGCAGTCTTTTGGGGGTCTGTCTCTCCCTCCTTTCTCTGCAGTCTTTTGGGGTCTGTCTCTCCACCTTCCTCTGCAGTCTTTTGGGGGTCTGTCTCTCATCCTTTCTCTGCAGTCTTTTGGGGTCTGTCTCTCCTCTTTTCTCTGCAGTCTTTTGGGGTCTGTCTCTCCAGCTTTCTCTGCAGTCTTTTGGGGTCTGCCTCTCCTTTCTCTGCAGTCTTTTGGGGTCCTTCTCTCCTCCTTTCTCTGCAGTCTTTTGGGGTCTGTCTCTCCCTCCTTTCTCTGCAGTCTTTTGGGGTCTGTCTCTCCACCTTCCTCTGCAGTCTTTTGGGGTCTGTCTCTCCTCCTTTCTCTGCAGTCTTTTGAGGTCTGTCTCTCCCTCCTTTCTCTGCAGTCTTTTGGGGTCTGTCTCTCCACCTTCCTCTGCAGTCTTTTGGGGTCTGTCTCTCCACCTTTCTCTGCAGTCTTTTGGAGTCTGTCTCTCCTCCTTTCTCTGCAGTCTTTTGGGGTCTGTCTCTCCCTCCTTTCTCTGCAGTCTTTTGGGGTCTGTCTCTCCTCCTTTCTCTGCAGTCTTTTGGGGTCTGTCTCTCCCTCCTTTCTCTGCAGTCTTTTGGGGTCTGTCTCTCCACCTTTCTCTGCAGTCTTTTGGGGTCTGTCTCTCCACCTTTCTCTGCAGTCTTTTGGGGTCTGTCTCTCCACCTTCCTCTGCAGTCTTTTGGGGTCTGTCTCTCCTCCTTTCTCTGCAGTCTTTTGGGGTCTGTCTCTCCACCTTTCTCTGCAGTCTTTTGGGGTCTGTCTCTCCCACCTTTCTCTGCAGTCTTTTGGGGTCTGTCTCTCCTCCTTTCTCTGCAGTCTTTTGGGGTCTATCTCTCCACCTTTCTCTGCAGTCTTTTGGGGTCTGTTTCTCCTCCTTTCTCTGCAGTCTTTTGGGGTCTGTCTCTCCCACCTTTCTCTGCAGTCTTTTGGGGTCTGTCTCTCCTCCTTTCTCTGCAGTCTTTTGGGGTCTGTTTCTCCTCCTTTCTCTGCAGTCTTTTGGGGTCTGTCTCTCCTCCTTTCTCTGCAGTCTTTTGGGGTCTGTCTCTCCCTCCTTTCTCTGCAGTCTTTTGGGGTCTGTCTCTCCTCCTTTCTCTGCAGTCTTTTGGGGTCTGTCTCTCCCTCCTTTCTCTGCAGTCTTTTGGGGTCTGTCTCTCCACCTTTCTCTGCAGTCTTTTGGGGTCTGTCTCTCCACCTTTCTCTGCAGTCTTTTGGGGTCTGTCTCTCCACCTTCCTCTGCAGTCTTTTGGGGTCTGTCTCTCCTCCTTTCTCTGCAGTCTTTTGGGGTCTGTCTCTCCACCTTTCTCTGCAGTCTTTTGGGGTCTGTCTCTCCTCCTTTCTCTGCAGTCTTTTGGGGTCTATCTCTCCACCTTTCTCTGCAGTCTTTTGGGGTCTGTTTCTCCTCCTTTCTCTGCAGTCTTTTGGGGTCTGTCTCTCCCACCTTTCTCTGCAGTCTTTTGGGGTCTGTCTCTCCCTCCTTTCTCTGCTGTCTTTTGGGGTCTGTCTCTCCACCTTCCTCTGCAGTCTTTTGGGGTCTATCTCTCCACCTTTCTCTGCAGTCTTTTGGGGTCTGTCTCTCCACCTTTCTCTGCAGTCTTTTGGGGTCTGTCTCTCCCTCCTTTCTCTGCAGTCTTTTGGGGTCTGTCTCTCCTCCTTTCTCTGCAGTCTTTTGGGGTCTGTCTCTCCCTCCTTTCTCTGCTGTCTTTTGGGGTCTGTCTCTCCACCTTTCTCTGCAGTCTTTTGGGGTCTGTCTCTCCTCCTTTCTCTGCAGTCTTTTGGGGTCTGTCTCTCCACCTTTCTCTGCAGTCTTTTGGGGTCTGTCTCTCCACCTTTCTCTGCTGTCTTTTGGGGTCTGTCTCCTCCTTTCTCTGCAGTCTTTTGGGGTCTGTCTCTCCTCCTTTCTCTGCAGTCTTTTGGGGTCTGTTTCTCCACCTTTCTCTGCAGTCTTTTGGGGTCTGTCTCTCCCACCTTTCTCTGCAGTCTTTTGGGGTCTGTCTCTCCTCCTTTCTCTGCAGTCTTTTGGGGTCTGTCTCTCCACCTTTCTCTGCAGTCTTTTGGGGTCTGTTTCTCCTCCTTTCTCTGCAGTCTTTTGGGGTCTGTCTCTCCCACCTTTCTCTGCAGTCTTTTGGGGTCTGTCTCTCCTCCTTTCTCTGCAGTCTTTTGGGGTCTGTCTCTCCCACCTTTCTCTGCAGTCTTTTGGGGTCTGTCTCTCCTCCTTTCTCTGCAGTCTTTTGGGGTCTGTCTCTCCACCTTCCTCTGCAGTCTTTTGGGGTCTGTCTCTCCTCCTTTCTCTGCAGTCTTTTGGGGTCTGTCTCTCCACCTTTCTCTGCAGTCTTTTGGGGTCTGTCTCTCCTTTCTCTGCAGTCTTTTGGGGTCTGACTCTCCTTTCTCTGCAGTCTTTTGGGGTCTGTCTCTCCCACCTTTCTCTGCAGTCTTTTGGGGTCTGTCTCTCCAGCTTTCTCTGCAGTCTTTTGGGGTCTGTCTCTCCTCCTTTCTCTGCAGTTTTTTGGGGTCTGTCTCTCCACCTTCCTCTGCAGTCTTTTGGGGTCTGTCTCTCCTCCTTTCTCTGCAGTCTTTTGGGGTCTGTTTCTCCACCTTTCTCTGCAGTCTTTTGGGGTCTGTCTCTCCCACCTTTCTCTGCAGTCTTTTGGGGTCTGTCTCTCCTCCTTTCTCTGCAGTCTTTTGGGGTCTGTCTCTCTCCTCCTTTCTCTGCAGTCTTTTGGGGTCTGTCTCTCCTCCTTTCTCTGCAGTCTTTTGGGGTCTGTCTCTCCCACCTTTCTCTGCAGTCTTTTGGGGTCTGTCTCTCCTCCTTTCTCTGCAGTCTTTTGGGGTCTGTCTCTCCTCCTTTCTCTGCAGTCTTTTGGGGTCTGTCTCTCCTCCTTTCTCTGCAGTCTTTTGGGGTCTGTCTCTCCTCCTTTCTCTGCAGTCTTGGGGTCTCTCTCCTCCTTTCTCTGCAGTCTTTTGGGGTCTGTCTCTCCCACCTTTCTCTGCAGTCTTTTGGGGTCTGTCTCTCCTCCTTTCTCTGCAGTCTTTTGGGGTCTGTCTCTCCCACCTTTCTCTGCAGTCTTTTGGGGTCTGTCTCTCCTCCTTTCTCTGCAGTCTTTTGGGGTCTGTCTCTCCCACCTTTCTCTGCAGTCTTTTGGGGTCTGTCTCTCCTTTCTCTGCAGTCTTTTGGGGTCTGACTCTCCTTTCTCTGCAGTCTTTTGGGGTCTGTCTCTCCCACCTTTCTCTGCAGTCTTTTGGGGTCTGTCTCTCCAGCTTTCTCTGCAGTCTTTTGGGGTCTGTCTCTCCTCCTTTCTCTGCAGTTTTTTGGGGTCTGTCTCTCCACCTTCCTCTGCAGTCTTTTGGGGTCTGTCTCTCCTCCTTTCTCTGCAGTCTTTTGGGGTCTGTTTCTCCACCTTTCTCTGCAGTCTTTTGGGGTCTGTCTCTCCCACCTTTCTCTGCAGTCTTTTGGGGTCTGTCTCTCCTCCTTTCTCTGCAGTCTTTTGGGGTCTGTCTCTCTCCTCCTTTCTCTGCAGTCTTTTGGGGTCTGTCTCTCCTCCTTTCTCTGCAGTCTTTTGGGGTCTGTCTCTCCCACCTTTCTCTGCAGTCTTTTGGGGTCTGTCTCTCCTCCTTTCTCTGCAGTCTTTTGGGGTCTGTCTCTCCTCCTTTCTCTGCAGTCTTTTGGGGTCTGTCTCTCCTCCTTTCTCTGCAGTCTTTTGGGGTCTGTTTCTCCTCCTTTCTCTGCAGTCTTTTGGGGTCTGTCTCTCCACCTTCCTCTGCAGTCTTTTGGGGTCTGTCTCTCCTCCTTTCTCTGCAGGTTTTGGGGGTCTGCCTCCCCAGCTTTGCACATCTAGAGGTGACATTTTGCCCCTTCTTTGCACACGCGCTCATGTTCAGTGAGGTTGGATGGAGACGTCTGTGATCAGTGATTTTCACGTCTAGTCACAGATTCTCTGGGATTTGGGCCTGGACTGTGACTTCGCCGATCACACACAGAATATATGTGCTTTCTTCTTCTGCACAACTTTATCCCTGACCTGTCTGGTGGGCTCCTTGGTTTTCATCATGAGGTTTCATCCCTACTGTTCACACACAAACCTCTGAGGCCTCCACAGAACAGCTGTAGTTATACTGAGGACACAATGTACTAATGATGTGACTTCTTATATTTATCGGCAGCAGACTACAGGGGGCTGAATACAAAGGCACCTCCTCGCAATTACCAGATTTATACTTTTACAATAATTAGTAAACCTTGTATCGTTTCCTTTACGCGTCACAAATACTTGAAACTTTGTGCTATATCACAGAAAGTCCCAATAAAATAGATGTTTGTGGTTTAACGGATCACGGGGTGTGAAGACTTTTTCAATGAACTGTATAGAGTGCAGGTGAGGAAGCCGGGATGCATGGCTGGATATATACATGGTGGAGTTACCGTAGGTCGGAGAGGTCGGAGCTGACGGGAATATAGTGCACCCACGGCTCCAGGCGATGGTAGAAGAATTCCTGCCACTCGTCTCCAACGTGAAACACCAGTGAGCGGCACAGGAAGAGATGCTTCATCCGGAAACTGGCGGCAACCCCGCGGAAATTAAACAGGTACCTGCCGCGGAGAGAGGGGCTTACAATGGTGAAGAGGAGGTACACGGAGGGTATATAGGGGGAACAGGAGGTACACGGAGGGTATATAGGGGAACAGGAGGTACACGGAGGGTATAGAGGGAAACAGGAGGTACATGGAGGGTATATAGGGGAACAGGAGGTACACGGAGGGTATAGAGGGGGAACAGGAGGTACACGGAGGGTATAGAGGGGGAACAGGAGGTACACGGAGGGTATATAGGGAAACAGGAGGTACATGGAGGGTATATAGGGGAACAGGAGGTACACGGAGGGTATAGAGGGGGAACAGGAGGTACACGGAGGGTATATAGGGGGAACAGGAGGTACACGGAGGGTATATAGGGGGAACAGGAGGTACACGGAGGGTATAGAGGGGGAACAGGAGGTATAGAGGGTATACAGGGGGAACAGGAGGTATACAGAGGGTATAGAGGGGGAACAGGAGGTACACGGAGGGTATAGAGGGGGAACAGGAGGTACACGGAGGGTATAGAGGGGGAACAGGAGGTACACGGAGGGTATATAGGGGGAACAGGAGGTACACGGAGGGTATATAGGGGGAACAGGAGGTACACGGAGGGTATAGAGGGGGAACAGGAGGTACACGGAGGGTATAGAGGGGGAACAGGAGGTACACGGAGGGTATAGAGGGGGAACAGGAGGTATAGAGGGTATACAGGGGGAACAGGAGGTATACAGAGGGTATAGAGGGGGTAAATAGAGGGGAACAGGAGGTACACGGAGGGTATATAGGGGGAACAGGAGGTACACGGAGGGTATAGAGGGGGAACAGGAGGTATAGAGGGTATACAGGGGGAACAGGAGGTACACGGAGGGTATAGAGGGGGTAAATAGAGGGGAACAGGCAGTATATAGAGGGTATACAGGGGGAACAGGAGGTATACAGAGGGTATAGAGGGGGTAAATAGAGGGGAACAGGCAGTATATAGAGGGTATACAGGGGGAACTGGAGGTACACGGAGGGTATATAGGGGGAACAGGAGGTACACGGAGGGTATATAGGGGGAACAGGAGGTACACGGAGGGTATATAGGGGGAACAGGAGGTACACGGAGGGTATAGAGGGGGAACAGGAGGTACACGGAGGGTATATAGGGGAACAGGCGGTATAGAGGGTATACAGGGGGAACAGGAGGTATACAGAGGGTATAGAGGGGGTAAATAGAGGGGAACAGGCAGTATATAGAGGGTATACAGGGGGAACTGGAGGTACACGGAGGGTATACAGGGGGAACAGGCGGTATATAGAGGGTATACAGGGGGAACAGGAGGTACACGGAGGGTATATAGGGGGAACAGGAGGTACACGGAGGGTATAGAGGGGGAACAGGAGGTACACGGAGGGTATATAGGGGGAACAGGAGGTACACGGAGGGTATATAGGGGAACAGGCGGTATAGAGGGTATACAGGGGGAACAGGAGGTATACAGAGGGTATAGAGGGGGTAAATAGAGGGGAACAGGCAGTATATAGAGGGTATACAGGGGGAACTGGAGGTACACGGAGGGTATACAGGGGGAACAGGCGGTATATAGAGGGTATACAGGGGGAACAGGAGGTACACGGAGGGTATATAGGGGGAACAGGAGGTACACGGAGGGTATAGAGGGGGAACAGGAGGTACACGGAGGGTATAGAGGGGGAACAGGAGGTACACGGAGGGTATAGAGGGGAACAGGCGGTATAGAGGGTATACAGGGGGAACAGGAGGTATACAGAGGGTATACAGGGGGAACAGGAGGTACACGGAGGGTATACAGGGGGAACTGGAGGTACACGGAGGGTATACAGGGGGAACAGGCGGTATATAGAGGGTATACAGGGGGAACAGGAGGTACACGGAGGGTATATAGGGGGAACAGGAGGTACACGGAGGGTATAGAGGGGGAACAGGAGGTATACAGAGGGTATAGAGGGGGAACAGACGGTATAGAGGGTATACAGGGGGAACAGGAGGTATACAGAGGGTATAGAGGGGGTAAATAGAGGGGAACAGGCAGTATATAGAGGGTATACAGGGGGAACTGGAGGTACACGGAGGGTATATAGGGGGAACAGGAGGTACACGGAGGGTATATAGGGGGAACAGGAGGTACACGGAGGGTATATAGGGGGAACAGGAGGTACATGGAGGGTATAGAGGGGGAACAGGAGGTACACGGAGGGTATATAGGGGAACAGGCGGTATAGAGGGTATACAGGGGGAACAGGAGGTATACAGAGGGTATAGAGGGGGTAAATAGAGGGGAACAGGCAGTATATAGAGGGTATACAGGGGGAACTGGAGGTACACGGAGGGTATACAGGGGGAACAGGCGGTATATAGAGGGTATACAGGAGGAACAGGAGGTATACGAAGGGTATATAAGGGAACAGGAGGTATATATAGAGGGCAACAGGAGGTACATGGAGGGTATATAGAGGGGAACAGGAGGTATACAGAGGGTATAGAGGGGGTAAATAGAGGGGAACAGGCAGTATATAGAGGGTATACAGGGGGAACTGGAGGTACATGGAGGGTATACAGGGGGAACAGGCGGTATATAGAGGGTATACAGGAGGAACAGGAGGTATACGAAGGGTATATAGGAGAACAGGAGGTATATATAGAGGGCAACAGGAGGTACATAGAGGGTATACAGGGGAACAGGAGGTATACAGATGATAAATAGAGGGAAAAGGCAGTATATAGAGGGTAAGAGGGTAAATAGAGGGGAACAGGCAGTATATAGAGGGTATACAGGGGGAACTGGAGGTATACAGAGGATATATAGGGGAACAGGAGGTATACAGAGGGGAAGAGGAGGTACACGGAGGGTATATAGGAGAACAGGAGGTACACGGAGGGTATACAGGGGGAACAGGCGGTATAGAGGGTATACAGGGAGAACAGGAGGTATAGCGGAGAACAGATAGTATACAGAGGGTATATAGGGGAACAGGCAGTATATAGAGGGGAACAGATAGTATACAGAGGGTATATAGAGGGGAACAGGATGTATATAGAGGGTAAATAGAGGGGAACAGGCAGTATATAGAGGTATACAGGGGGAACTGGAGGTATACGGAGGGGAACAAGAGGTACACCGAGGGTATAGAGGGGGAACAGGAGGTATACAGAGGGTATATAGAGGGGAACAGGAGGTATACAGAGGGTATAGAGCGGGTATAGAGGGTAAATAGAGGGTAACAGGTGGCATACAGAGGGTATGGAGTGGAACAGGAGGTATATGGAGGGTATTAGGGGGAATAAGAGGTATACGGACAGTATACGGAGGGTATATATAGAGGGGAACAGGAGGTTAGAGGGTATAGACCGGGTGTAGGGAGGGTATATAGAGGGCAACAGTTAGGCTACTTTCACACTAGCGTTAACTGCAATACGTCGCAAATGCGTCGTTTTGCCGAAAATACGCATCCAGCAAAAGTTCT
The DNA here is from genome assembly GCF_051348905.1 of Ranitomeya variabilis. NCBI lineage: Eukaryota > Metazoa > Chordata > Amphibia > Anura > Dendrobatidae > Ranitomeya > Ranitomeya variabilis. Next base: position 3,656,905 of record NC_135234.1, read on the forward strand.
TGCTGGATACGTTTTTTCGTCATAGACTAACATTAGCAACGCATTTGCGACGCATTGCCACACGTCGCGTCCGTTTTGCGACGCTTGGGCGTGTGTTAGCGGACCGTCGGGAAAAAAAAACGTTACATGTAACGTTTTTTGCTCCCAACGGTCCGCTTTTTCCGACCACGCATGCGCGGCCGGAACTCCGCCCCCACCTCCCCGCACTTCCCCGCACCTCACAATGGGGCAGCGGATGCGTGGGAAAAATGCATCCGCTGCCCCCGTTGTGCGGCGGAGACCACGCTAGCGTCGGGAACCTCGGCCCGACGCACAGCGACGGGTTGTTCCCGACGCTAGTGTGAAAGTAGCCTTAGTATACAGAGGGTATAGAGATAGGAGAGGTACGTCAGTGACTGGAAGAACGAGATCAGCAGCTCACAGAACTGTCCATGTACCAGAGTCTACATAGAGACTACAGACTGGCCCCATAACTGGAGAAACTCCCGGACCCCAGAGACCGCCAGATCCTGAGCCGGTATGGACTCAGTGCCCACAGTCTGGCCATCGAGGTCGGCCGGCACAGACAGAACTACAAGCCCAGGGAGGAAAGACTGTGCCTACACTGTGATCAGGAGGCCATAGAGGACGAAACCCACTTCCTGCTACACTGCTCCAAATACTCAGCAGTGAGGGACACTCACTTCAGGAGACTCTCACATCTCTTCCCGGATTTCAGCTCCATGAAGGAGGAAGAGAAGACATATATCCTGCTGGGGGAAGAAGAGAGCGCGGTGGAGATAGCAGCGCGGTATGTGAGCGAATATCATAGACTGCGAGAAAGCCAGCCATGATGCCATGGACCTCCTTACCCCCACCCTGTACCCCATCCATCGTCCCCGCAGTCCCCATCCATTATCCCCACAGTCCCTATTCCCTACTGTACTTGTGCTTTGGCAAAACTAATGTTTATTTGGTCCTGCCAATAAAGCTTCTTTGAGTGTATATAGGGGAATAGGAGCTATACGTAGGGTATACAGAGGAAAAGGAGCTATACAGAGGGTATACAGAGGAAAAGGAGGTATACAGAGTGTCACAAACTCCCTGGTATTACTGCTGAAGGAGAGCTGCACACAGCAGCAGGAGAGCTGAGCAAAGCACCGTGTAACTAACCAGGTAACAACAGGACCTGAACCATGTGACAGAGAGGCGTTCGGGGCGGAGCCAGATGTCGGGGCGGAGCCAGACGTCGGGGGCGGAGCCAGACGTCGGGGTGCAGAGGAGACGATAAACACAGGAGAATAGTCAAACAAGCTGAGATCAGACTGAGGCAAGAACCTTCGGAGCTCAATAAGAACAATTTATTGTTCAGTGTTCAAAGAAAAAAATTGGCAAAACATCCACCATATACAAAAGAAAAACAGAACGTTCTGCCTGCTGAAAATGGACGCCTCAGTGCGGCGGCGGGCTGCCGGTGTGTCTGTGCGGGCGTTGCGTGTTTTCAGCAGGCATTACATTGCCGAAACGTTGCCGCTGAAGAGTATCTGTGTATATCAACGTTCTGTTTTTTCTTTTGTATATGGTGGATGTTTTGCCTCTTTTTACTTTGAACGCTGAACAATAAATTGTTCTTATTGAGTGCCAAAGGTTCTTGCCTCAGTCCATTTTGGTTTTTTTCCTTCAGAAACCATTTTGCATTAAAACAGTGAGCACCCCTTATATCCCAAATAATAAGCTAAGATCAGAAGCAGGAGATCACGAGGTACCAAAGGGGTGAGATAGGGGATTGTCAGAAGGGAAGCCAGAAATCCAAAAGAACATACAAGCAGAGTAACGCACAGAGAGCAAGGAAAACAATTGCAAACCGGGCACACATTCCAGGGGTCAGTCACACAGACTAGACGAAAGTATAGCTGACAAGGAATCCTAGTCTGGAGTGAGTATAACTACCCCTCCCAGATCGAAAGGGAGGCCTGCAAAATTAACCCTGAGAGAACAGGACGTTAACCATGTCCTATACATGACAGTACCCCCCTCTCAGGGTATCTGGCATGAAAAGCCCACACCAGTCGATCAGCGTGCACAGAACTGACCGGAACTTATGACCGATCCTCAATGGAGTATCCCTTCCAGTGGATTAGGTACTGAAGCCCCCGGCGCACCCACCGTGAAATCAATGATGCGCCCTATCTTGTTCTCCAGCTGACCCTCTACCAACACTGGTGGGACATTGGATGAGGAATCTTGTCTATCCGTCCCCACAGGTTTTAATAGGGACCTGTGGAAGACATTAGATATTTTGAAGGAGGTGGGCAACTATAATCTATAGGCCACCGGGTTGATCACCTCTACAATCTCGTATGGACCTATAAACCTGGGGCCCAACTTCATACTGTAGAGGGTATCTTAAGTTTGATGTTACGGGTAGACAACCACACCTTCTCCCCCATAGCCAACGCAGGAGCTGACCCACTCCTCCTGTCCTCAAAATGTTTGTACTTCTGGGCTTTAGAGATGTTCCCCTGAACCTCCCTCCAAAGAATTCTTAACTGTTGCAATCCATGCAGGAAAATTCTCCAAACTGACGAACAAACCCATAATTGACCTGAAGGGGAGATTTACCAGTAGACTGATTAATACGACAGTTGAATGCAAATTCTGCCATGTGTAATACCTCACACCAGTCCTCCTGTCTGGAAGAGGCAAGGAATCTCAAAATTTGTTCCATCGACTGGTTGGTGCGTTTAGTCTGTCCGTTAGATTCTGGGTAATAAGCAGAGGAGAATGACAATGTAACCCCAACTTCTTACAAAAAGCCCTCCAAAACCTGGCCACAAATTGCACACCCCGGTCAGACACAAGATTCACAGGTACCCCATGCAACCGAACTATGTGCTGTATAAACAAGCGAGCCAAGGTTTCAGCAGAAAGTAACGCAGGTAACGGCACAAAGTGGGCTTGCTTCGAAAACCTATCAACCACTACCCATACTACTGAGTTGCCCTTGGAAGACGCAAGATTAGTGATAAAATCCATGGACAAGTGTGTCCATGGTTTATCTGGAATTGGTAAAGGTTCAAATTCCATGGCCGGCCAGACCAGAGAGCTCTTAGAGCGAGCACACACCCCACAAGTATTCACTAACCTTTTGATATCAGTACCCAAAGAGGGCCACCAAAAACTCCAAGCTACTGCTCCCCGGTAGCTGCAATCCCAGGGTGAGCACTTAACACAGAATCATGAAATTCTTGCAGGAGTGTGAGATGGAAATGTACGGGTACAAACATTTTACCGAGGGGGGTTTATTCCTGGGAGCTTGTGCTTCCAAAATCTCTCTGTAACTCATATGAGACTTCTGCCACAACCACTCCCGGTTGAAGAATGGAGGAAGGAGGTTCTGGAGGGGACACAGAATCAAAACTTCGGGATAAGGCATCCGCCTTTACATTTTTAGACCCTGGTTGGAACGTAATGGTAAAATGAAATTGAGAAAAAAAAAGTGCCCACCGAGCCTGTCTGGGGGTCAATCTCTTAGCGGACTCGATATAGGCCAGGTTTTTATGATCAGTGATGACCGTAACGGGATGAACAGCCCCCTCCAGAAAATGCCTCCATTCTTCGAAGGCCAATTTAACCGCCAACAATTCCCTGTTGCCGACATAATTTCTCTCGGCCAAAGATTTTTTTTTTAGAGAAAAAGGCACAGGGTTTAAGGTTAGTAAGCGTCGACCTCCACGATAAAAGGTCTTGATGGATCGGGTAGTATCAAGACGGGGGCTGAAAGTAAAACATTTCTTCAGTGTCTGGAAGGAATTTTTTGCGGCCACAGACCAATCTTTTGCATCCGCCCCTTTGAGAGTGAGGTCCATCAAGGATTTCACCACCTGCAAAAACCCTTTAATGAACTTCCTATAGAAGTTAGCGAAGCCCAGGAATCGTTGCAATCCCTTCAGGTCATGAGGTTGTACCCAATCAGAAATGGCCTGAACCTTCCCCGGATCCATGCGGAATCCCTCCCCTGATACAATTAAACCCAGAAAAGACAGTTCTTGCATAAAGAATGAGCACTTCTCCAGCTTAGCGTATAAATGGTTCTCCCTGAGTCTCACAAGAACCGTACGTAGATGGTAGATGTGACTGAGTGTCCTCCGAGTATATCAAGATGTCATCCAGGTAAATGACCATGTAGCGCCCAATCAGGTCAGAAAAAACAACATTAATGAAATTCTGGAAAAACAGCAGGGGTGATAGTGAGACCGAAGGGCATAACCAAATTTTCAAATAAACCCTCGGTCATCAGAAATGCTGTTTTCCATTCATCTCCTTCCTGGATCCTTATCAGGTTATAAGCCCCTAGTAAGTCAAGCTTAGAAAACCATTTGACCCCCGTGAGTTGATGACATAAATCCGGAACCAGAAGAAGAGGGAACGTGTTTTTTACAGTAATCTTATTCAGTTCCCGAAAGTCGAGGTACGGTCGCAAACCACCATCTTTTTTCTTCACAAAGAAAAACCCTGCTGCCACGGATGAGAGGGCCGAATATACCCCTTGCGGAGGCTCTCTGTGATGTATTCTTCCATGGCTTGGCGCTCAGGCCCGGACTAACTGTACAGATGAGCCTTGGGTAATTTGGCTCCTGGGACTATATCAATAGCAAAATCACCAGGTCGATGTGGTGGAAGCACTTCAGCCTCGCTTTCGGAAAACACGTCTTTGAAGTCCTTCAGGTACTCCGGAATACCCTCCAGAACGACAGACGACACAGATACAGACTTTACCAGGTTAACAAAAGGTCCCAGGTTACAACAAGGACCATTACCCTTACATCCCCCCATTGAGTGATCTCCCCCGCCACCCAATCAATGACAGGATTGTGGCATTGCAGCCAGGGCTTTCCCAGTACTAGTCCGGCAGGTAGATTATTCATCACAAAACAACTTAATTTTTCCACGTGAAAGTGGTTTCAGAGAAAAGACATCAGTCCTAAAACAAATTCCATCCCATGTAAGAGGGGATGAATCAACAGACACAACCTTAACAGGGTCTTTCAGCCTGACTGTCCCTATCTTATTACGAGTCACAACTTGGGCATCAATCAAATTAATGGAAGAACTGCAGTCAAAGGCGGTGGTCATGACAGGACCACCAGCAAGTTCCAATTCCACCTGGTGCACAAATTTTGCAAGTGAGAAAAAATGTACCAGGTAGTCTGGACAACCTCCACGATTGTTGCCTCACGACTCAGTCGTTTCTCTGATGGTTTCACTGAAGAAGGGCGGTTCCTTTTCCAATGTCCAGAGGCTCCACAGTAAAAACATAGTAGGTTGTCTCTACGGTGCCTTCTCTCTTTCTCCTCAACTGAGATTGACGCAATCTCCATGGGCTCAGATACAGGTGCAGTGTTACACAATTTGGACTACAAGGGTGTCTCTTGTTGCATTATTCCTCTAGCACGGAGTCTCCGGTCCATCCAGACCATCTGCGTCATGGCGTCCTACAAGGTGTCAGGAGGATGTAATGCCAGAGCGTCCTGTAGACGGTCAGACAGACCTCTGCGGAACAACCCCCTCAGGACGGCATTGTTCCAAAACACTTCGGATGCCCAACGCCTAAATTCTGAGCAGAACCATTCAGCGGAGTGCCTCTCCTGTGTGACACTCATCACCATATCCTCTGCCAGACGCACTCTATCAGGCTCATCATAAATGTGCCCCAGAGCCTCAAAGAACAGGTTCACAGACATACATTCAGGAGCAGAGGAAGAGAGGAGAGAAAGCCCATGCCTGTGGAGCCCCCCTTAACAAGTACATTACGACCCCAATCCTCTGCCCTTCATTTCCAGAGGTCCGGGGACGCAATTCGAATTAAAAAAACGGCTTGCATCCCTCCTTGAAGACCCTAAACAATTTTTTATCTCTGGAAAAATTGTCGGGTAACTTTACCGGTGGCTCGGGGTCCACTAGGGATACATCAGTGGGGCCCACCTCCTGGAAACCCAACGGAGAAGACCCCTGTAAAGCACCTGTTACATCTCTCTGCACCTGTTAGGCCGGCGTCACACTAGCGAGTTTTACGGACGTATGAGCGCAGAAAATACGTCCGTAAAATACGCATTACACACGGCCCAATGATTCTCTATGGGGCAGCTCCTATCAGCCGCATATTACGCATCCATAATATACGGTATGTTACGGGCGTAGAAAATCGCAGCATGCTGCGTTTGTCACCGTATTGCGCAAAAAATACGCCAATGAAAGTCTATGGAGGCGAGAAAATTACAGATTACACACGGACCAGCAGTGTGACTTGCGAGAAATACGCAGCAGTGTTAGTGAAAAGCCGGTAATTCAGTGCAGTGTACAGTAAAATCACACTGACAGAATAGAATAGGTAGAATAAATGTCTACACATAGAATATATATATATATACACACACGTCAGTGAGACACATATATATATTTATATTTAATTCAGCTCTAGATAGCATAAAAGCAGGTAATTCAATTGTCGGCTTTTGCTATCTCCTTCACAAACCCGACATGATATGACACATGGTTACATACAGTAAACCATCTCATATCCCTTCTTTTATTACATATTCCTCACTAATAATGTAACAAGTGTCTCTGTGTAAAATTTGGGGGCTCTAGCTATTAAATTAAAGGGTTAAATCCCAGAAAAAATTGGCGTGGGCTCCTGCGTAATTTTCTCCGCCAGAGTGGTAAAGCCAGTGACTGAGGGCAGATATTAATAGCCTAGAGAGGGACCATGGTTATTGGCCCCCCCCCCCCCCCCCGGCTACAAACATCTGCCCCCAGCCACCCCAGAAAAGGCACATGTGTAAGATGCACCTATTCTGGCACTTGGCCTCTCTCTTCCCACTCCCTGTAGTGGTGGGATATGGGGTAATGAAGGGTTAATGTCAGCTTGCTATTGTAAGGTGACATTAAGCCAGATTAATAATGGAGAGGCGTCAATTATGTCACCTATCCATTATTAATCCAATAGTACGAAATGGTTAAGAAAACACACACACACATGATTAAAAAGTATTTTAATGAAATAAAGACACAGGTTGTTGTAATATTTTATTATACTGGTAATCCACCTGAAGACCCTTGTCACCTGAAATAAAGTTTAAAAAAAACAAACAACAATATTCCATACCTTCCATCGTTCAGTCTTGTCCCACGATGTGAATCCGTCTGAAGGGGTTAAATCATTTTACACCCAGGAGCTGTGCTAATGCAGCTGTGCTCCTGCCTGTAAAACATGGTGAATGAATGGAGTGCAGGGGAATGTCCTGTAGTTACCTCGAGTCGCGGTGATGCGCCCCCTGCTGGATGAACTCATATGAACTTGAGAGTGAGAAAATATTCTGAAAAGTTCCCACGCTCGAGTTCATATGAGTTCATCCAGAAGGGGGCGCATCACCGTGACTCGAGGTAACTACAGGACATTCCCCTACACTCCATTCAATCCTTACAATAGCAAGGTGGCATTAACCCTTCATTACCCCATATCCCACCGCTACACGGGAGTGGGAAGAGAGTGGCCAAGTGCCAGAATAGGCGCATCTTCCAGATGTGCCTTTTCTGGGGTGGCTGGGGGCAGATGTTTTTAGCCATGGGGGGGCAATAACAATGGACCTTCTCTAGGCTATTAATATCTGCCCTCAGTCACTGGCTTTACCACTCTGGCGGAGAAAATTGCGCGGGAGGCCACGCCAATTTTTTCCAGGATTTAACCCTTTAATTTAATAGCTAGAGGGCCCAAATTTTACACAGAGACACTTCTATCATTACTAGTGAGGAATATGTAATAAAAGAAGGGATATGAGATGGTTTACTGAATGTAACCATGTCTCATATTGCTTGCGTTGAGAAACACGTGATGGTGTCTCCGCGGCTTTTCTACATGCATTTGCATATTTCCCATAAGGGATGGGGGCAATGTTCTGGATCACTGCGTTGAGAAACACGTGATGGTGTCTCCGCGGTGTTGGATGCTTTGGTCTCCCCGAGGTCATTCACCCTTATGTTCATGTCTCATATCCTGTCGGGTTTGTGAAGGAGATAGCAAAAGCCGGCAATTGAATTACTGACTATTCTGCCATCTAGCGCTGAATTAAATATAGATTATATATAGAGAGAGAGAGACTGTGTATATGTTTTTTAGAATATTTTAGCCGATGGATCCATGATTTGTCCATTTTGGAAGCCTGTGAGAAAAAAACGCCGTACGGAAGCCATACGGATGACACACAGATAAATTTGTGCGTAAAAATCGCATCCTCGCATTGAATATGGAACAGAGTTTTGGGACAATTTCTGTGTATTACGGCCGTAACAAAGGGACCGTGTTTTCATACGCTGAGTGTGATGCTGGCCTTAGTGCGAGTGGATCAGGGTTGCTGCTCCATGCTGGGAGAGCTCATTAACCTGCCCCGTGAGAGCCTGTACCGGATCCATAATATACTAACACCCCACCACCAGGGAAAGTCTGTGGGGTCAGCTATGATGTCACAAACTCCCGGGTATTACTGCTGCGGGGAGAGCTGCACACAGCAGCAAGGCAGCTGAGCAAAGCGCCAGGTTAGGCTTCTTTCACACTAGCGTTGGCACGGGGCCGTCGCTATGCGTTGGCCAGACGTGCCGATGAGCGTTGTGAAAGTAATGCCCGACGGGGACAGTGGATACAGTCTTACGACGCTTCCGCTGCCCCATTCATTGGAATGTCCGGGGAGGCGGGGGCGGAGTTACATGTAACGTTATTTTGTGCCGACGGTCCGCCAAAACACAATGCATCTGTTGCACGATGGTTGCGACGTGTGGCAATGCGTCGCTAATGACAGTCTATGCGTTTTTTCTCATAAACGACGCACTGCGACGTATTACAAACGACGCTAGTGTGAAAGTAGCCTTATAACCAGGCAAAAACCACGACCGGAACCATGTGACAGAGTAGGAGGCGGTCGGGGGCGGAGCCAGACGCCGGCGGAGCCAGACCCCGGCGTAGCCAGACCCCGGCATGCAGAGGAGACGATTAACACAGGAGACTAGTCAAACAAGCCAAGATCAGAGCCAGGAGATCACGAGGTACCAAAGGGGTGAGATAGGGGATTGTCAGAAGGGAAGCCAGAGGTCAGAAATCCAAAAGCACATACAAGCAGAGTAACGCACAGAGAGCAAGGAAAACAACTGCGAACCGGGCACACACTCCAGGGGTCAGTCACACAGACTAGACGAAAGTATAGCTGACAAGGAATCCTGGAGTCTGGAGGGAGTATAAATATCCCTTTGTGATCTAAAGGAAGGCCAGAAAAATTAACCCTGGGAGAACAGGACATTAACCATGTCCTAACCATGACACAGAGGGTATAAAGAGGAAAAAGGAGGTATACAGGGGGTATATAGAGGAAAATATGAGATATATGCAGGGTATAGAGGGGAACAGAAGGTATACAGAGGATTTATAAGGGGGAATAGGAGATATACAGAGTGTATATAGGGGGTGTAAGAGCATAGTTTAGATTTATCTATCCTGACTCCATCTTCTTCATACATGCATCTCTTTCCTTGGAAAATGAAGTCTATGATCCAATAAAGGGGTCTAAGGAATGTCTTTGTCTAAAGACACAGAGATAACAGAGAAATTAAGAGGGGAGGGGCTAGTAGAACACCAAAACCCAAAAGCTGGGTGTCAATAGTGTTACCTTAGCCAATGAGATGTATGTATGCTAATGCCAGCACACATGTAGAGATGAGCTGAGCCAATTACATTGTTACAATGCATAAACAGTAATAACCTATATAAACACTGACCGGATGATGTAATAGAGGATCTGCCTCGATGCTCAATGTATCAGCGTGGATCTTCCGCGCACATATTTGAATTTTACAATTTAATTTGGAGCCGGCACAAAGTCTCAGAACGTCCCACATTATGTGGCAACAACAAAACCTGGTGCAACTAACGGGGACCCGCTAGTTCAAAGAACCGATGGATCCAAATGTTTTGCTGGTGCCTAGACAGGCTGACAAATCAAAGCTGCAGCAATACGTAAAAACGTGATTCTTACACTCCCTGAATTTGTCCCTCTCTCTTGGCGCGATAGGTTTGGGTAAGTGGGTCCGCAGGTCACGTGATCTGTTCAGAGTAAAGGTACCTTCACACTAAGCGACGCTGCAGCGATATCGACAACGATGCCGATCGCTGCAGCGTCGCTGTGTGGTCGCTGGAGAGATGTCACACAGACCGCTCTCCAGCGACCAACGATGCCGAAGTCCCCGGGTAACCAGGGTAAACATCGGGTTACTAAGTGCAGGGCCGCGCTTAGTAACCCGATGTTTACCCTGGTTACCAGTGTAAATGTAAAAAAAACCAAACACTACATACTTACATTCCGGTATCCGTAACGTCCCCCGGCATCTGCTTCCTGCACTGACTGTGAGTGACGTCACCGCTGTGCTGTGCTTTTACTTTACGGCCGGCACTCACAGTCAGTGCGAGAAGCAGACGGCGGGGGACGTGTGACAGACAACAGAAGGTGAGTATGTACTGTTTGTTTTTTTTACTTTTACAATGGTAACCAGGGTAAATATCGGGTTACTAAGCGCGGTCCTACACGGCGATCTGACGACCAAATAAAGTTCTGAACTTTCAGCAACGACCAGCGATATCACAGGGATCCTGATCGCTGCTGCGTGTCAAACACAACGAGATCGCTATCCAGGACGCTGCAACGTCACGGATCGCTAGCGTTATCTTTGCAAAGTCGCTTAGTGTGAAGGTACCTATAGTGGGTCTATAATTGTTAGACCAAGAACCCTGGTGAGACCCTGTGTACGGTGTGGAGTTCCTGTGTTGTGGGGAGTGTGGATTTCCCATTTCTCTGGTCACCTGTACGTGGGGGTGGATTGTAACGATTAGGTGATTGCGCCCGGTGGAGCCGACGTTGGGGATTGTCGGCAGTAGGAAGGAAGCCCATAGAGAGGATGTGTAAGTGATGCTGGCTTGTTCGATCAGCCTGATATGGTGGAAAACCTCTAAATGTGTAACTAGAGGCGAAGGATGAAAAACATGGTGGTAACTTTCTGTATGTAAGAGTATGTAACAAAGATGGCGCTGATCGCCTGCCGCTCCCAGTGTAACGCCACCCCTTGCATTGTCCATGAAGGAAGGACGTGTGTTTGTAGGAACCGGAATTTAGTTTGGGTGGAGATCTGTCGTGCACGTGGTGCCCCGTCGGCTCAGAGAAACCAGTAAAACCTCCTACTCTTAACAAAAGCGAACAATTCTGGTTTAACGCCCACAATTAGTCCCCACAAGTCTTGGTCATGTCTCCAATGAACAGGAGGTATACAGAGGGTATATAGGAGGTATAAGGAGGGTATATAAGAGGAATAGGAGGTATACAGGAAGAATAGGAGGTATACAGAAGGTATATATAGGAATTAGGAGTTATACGGAGGGTATATACGGGAATTAGGAGGTATAAGGAGGGTATATACGGGGAATAGGAGGTATACGGAGGGTATACAGGAAGAATAGGAGGTATACAGAGGGTATATAGGGGAATTAGGAGGTATGCAGAGGGTATATACGGGGAATAGGAGGTATACGGAGGGTATATACAGGAATTAGGAGGTATAAGGAGGGTATATACGGGGAATAGGAGGTATACGGAGGGTATACAGGAAGAATAGGAGGTATACAGAAGGTATATACGGGAATAGGAGGTATACAGAGGGTATATACGGGAATAGGAGGTATACGGAGGGTATACAGAAAGAATAGGAGGTATACGGAGGGTATATAGGGGGAACAGGAGGCAGGGGCGTAACTACCGCGGTCGCAGCGGTCGCCATTGCGACCGGGCCCCGCAGGTCAGGGGCCCCGGGCCGGCAGGTCTGAGCAGGGCCAGGCTGGCCATCGGGCACTTCTGGCAAATGCCAGAAGAGCCGATGCCAGTAGTGGGCCGCTGCACTGTTCCTCCCCCGGAACCCCCCCAGTGCCGCCGCCGCCGCCGCATTTAACTATACCGGCGTCTATGACACCGGTATAGTTCAATGCAATGATGGGAGGAGAGAGCGTCACCTGACGCTTCCTCTCCCATCATTCCCCGCTCTGCCTCTGACAGTACACTGCGGGTGCGCGATGACGTCATATCATCGCGCACCTGCAGTGTCCTGGGCAGACTGCAGCCGCCAGGAGCAGCGCGGGCAAAAGGAAAGGTGAGGAGAGTTTTTTTTTTTTTTTCTTTTTAACCGGACTGTGGGGCCATTATCGGGGGGGGGGAGATGAGATGTGGGCTGTGCTCTATATACCCCTGTGCGGGCTGTGCTGTATATACCCCTGTGGGGGCTGTGCTGTATATACCACTGTGCGGGCTCTGCTGTATATACCACTGTGCGGGCTGTGCTGTATATACCCCTGTGGGGGCTGTGCTGTATATACCCCTGTGCGGTCTGTGCTCTATATACCACTGTGAGGGCTGTGCTCTATATACCCCCTGTGCTGGCTGTGCTGTATATACCCCTGTGCGGGCTGTGCTGTATATACCCCTGTGCGGTCTGTGCTGGATATACCACTGTGCGGTCTGTGCTGGATATACCACTGTGCGGGCTGTGCTGGATATACCACTGTGCGGGCTGTGCTGGATATAACACTGTGCGGGCTGTGCTGTATATACCACTGTGCGGGCTCTGCTGTATATACCACTGTGCGGTCTGTGCTGGATATACCACTGTGAGGGCTGTGCTCTATATACCCCCTGTGCGGACTCTGCTGTATATATCCCTGTGTGGGCTGTGCTGTATATACCCCTGTGCGGGCTGTGCTGTATATACCACTGTGCGGGCTCTGCTGTATATAACACTGTGCGGGCTGTGCTGGATATACCACTGTGCGGGCTGTGCTGGATATACCACTGTGCGGGCTGTGCTGGATATACCACTGTGCGGGCTGTGCTCTATATACCACTGTGCGGGCTGTGCTCTATATACCACTGTGCGGGCTGTGCTCTATATACCACTGCGGGCTGTGCTGTATATACCACTGTGCGGGCTGTGCTGTATATACCACTGTGCGGGCTGTGCTGTATATACCACTGTGCGGGCTGTGCTGTATATACCACTGTGCGGGCTGTGCTGTATATACCACTGTGCGGGCTGTGCTGTATATACCACTGTGCGGGCTGTGCTGGATATACCACTGTGCGGGCTGTGCTGGATATACCACTGTGCGGGCTGTGCTGGATATAACACTGTGCGGGCTGTGCTGGATATACCACTGTGCGGGCTGTGCTGGATATACCACTGTGCGGGCTGTGCTGGATATACCACTGTGCGGGCTGTGCTCTATATACCCCTGTGCGGGCTGTGCTGTATATACCCCTGTGCGGGCTGTGCTGGATATACCACTGTGCGGGCTCTGCTGTATATAACACTGTGCGGGCTGTGCTGGATATACCACTGTGCGGGCTGTGCTGGATATACCACTGTGCGGGCTGTGCTGGATATACCACTGTGCGGGCTGTGCTGGCACCCAACACCATGTTGCAGTGCAGGAGATTCCTGCAACAGTCCGAGGCTTATCTAGGGGAAGCGGGGCGGGGGAAGGTGGGGGGGTTGCGGGGGCGGGGGAAGGTGGGGGGGGGTAGGGGGGGTAGGGGGGGGGCCCCATTTGGAAGTTCGCACCGGGGCCCATAACTTTGTAGTTACGCCACTGACAGGAGGTATACAAAGGGCGTACAGGAAGAACAGGAGGTATATGGAGGGTATATAGGGGAATAAGAGGTATACGGAGGGTATATATAGGAAATAAGAGGTATATGGAGGATATATAGGGGAATTAGGAAATATACAGAGGGTATATACGGGAATAGGAGGTATATGGAGGGTATATACGGGAATTACGAGGTATAAGGAGTATATAAGGGGAATAAGAGGTATACGGAGGATATACAGGAAGAATAGGAGGTATACAGAGGGTATATAGGGGAATAAGAGGTATACGGAGGGTATATATAGGGAATAGGAGGTATACGGAGGGTATATAGGGGAATTAGGAGGTATACAGAGGGTATATACGGGAATAGGAGGTATACAGAGGGTATACAGAAAGAATAGGAGGTATACGGAGGGTATATAGGGGGAACAGGAGGTATACGAAGGGCGTACAGGGGAAATAGGAGGTATATGAAGGGTATATAAAGGGAATAGGAGGTATACAGAGTGTATACAGGAAGAATAGGAGGTATATGGAGGGTATATAGGGGAATAAGAGGTATATGGAGGGTATATATAGGGAATAAGAGGTATATGGAGGGTATATATAGGGAATAGGAGGTATATGGAGGGTATATATAGGGAATAGGAGGTATATGGAGGGTATATAGGGGAATTAGGAGGTATACAGAGTGTATACAGGAAGAATAGGAGGTATATGGAGGGTATATAGGGGAATAAGAGTTATACGGAGGGTATATATAGGGAATAGGAGGTATATGGAGGGTATATAGGGGAATTAGGAGGTATGCGGAGGGTATATAGGGGAATAGGAGGTTATATAGGAGGTATGCGAAGGGTATAGAGGGGGAATAGAGGTATATAGAGGGGGCAGTGGCCATACTTGAATGCACAGTGATCCGTTAGTGGAACTTCTTTCGCTGGCGGTCGCCCCAGGGTGTCCTGTAATAAAGAGAAGGCGCTGACTGGCATCGGGGCCACAGACTTAGTCACGATGGACTGCCATGACTAATGTAAAGCTCTGACCGCAGCTCCGGGTGGGCCGTTACCTTCTCGGACCTCCAGGCCTGGTTCTTCGTGTATTCAGCATCCACCAAGTCAGGTTTCTCACGGGACAACAGAATCAGGGGGTCCCGCTCAGGACTCGTTCTATGGGTGGGATGAGAGAAGAGAAACAACTGATGACAAAAGTAAAGCAAGAATCCAGAAAACCAAAAGGGTTACAAAAGAGGAAACACGGGGACTTGGAGCGAGGAGATGGGGGTTTACGGGGAGAGAGAGAGGAGATGGGGGTGTACGGGGAGCGAGGAGAGGAGATGGGGGTGTACGGGGTGTGAGGAGAGGAGATGGGGGTGTACGGGGAGCGAGGAGAGGAGATGGGGGTGTACGGGGAGCAAGGAGAGGAGATGGGGGTGTACGGGGAGCAAGGAGAGGAGATGGGGGTGTACGGGGAGCAAGGAGAGGAGATGGGGGTGTACGGGGTGCGAGGAGAGGACATGGGGGTGTACGGGGAGCAAGGAGAGGAGATGGGGGTGTACGGGGAGCGAGGAGAGGAGATGGGGGTGTACGGGGAGCAAGGAGAGGAGATGGGGGTGTACGGGGAGCGAGGAGAGGAGATGTGGTACGGGGAGCAAGGACAGATGGGCTGTACGGGGAGCGAGGCGAGGAGATGAGGTTGTACGGGAAGCGAAGAAAGGAGATGGGGATGCACGGGGAGTGAGGAGAGGAGATGGGGGTGTACGGGGAGCAAGGAGAGGAGATGGGGGTGTACGGGGAGCAAGGAGAGGAGATGTGGGTGTACGGGGAGCGAGGAGAGGAGATGTGGGTGTACGGGTAACGAGGAGAGGAGATGTGGTACGGGGAGCAAGGAGAGATGGGCTGTACGGGGAGCGAGGCGAGGAGATGAGGTTGTACGGGAAGCGAAGAAAGGAGATGGGGATGCACGGGGAGTGAGGAGAGGAGATGTGGGTGTACGGGGAGCAAGGAGAAGAGAGAAGGTTGTACGGAAAGCGAGGAGACGAGATGTGGGTGTACGGGGAGCGACAAAAGGAGGAGAGGGGTGTACGGGGAGTGAGGAGAGGAGATGAGGTTGTATTGGGAGTGAAGAGAGATGTGGGTGTACAGGGAGCGAGGAGAGAAGATGCAATTGTACGGGGAGTGAGAAGAGGAAGATAGGGGTGTACGGGGTGTGAGGAGAGGAGATGGGGGTGTATGGGAGCAAGGAGAGGAGATGAGGTTGTATGGGGAGTGAGGAGAGGCGATGAGGTTGTACGGGGAGCGAGAAGAGGAGATAGGGGTGTACGGGGTGTGAGGAGAGGAGATGAGGTTGTATGGGGAGTGAGGATAGGAGATGAGGTTGTATGGGGAGCGAGAAGAGGAGATGGGGTTGTATGGGAGCAAGGAGAGGAGATGAGGTTGTACGGTGAATGGTAGAGATATGCAGGACAGATAAGAAGATGGTGGGGACAGAGGAGCACGAAGACCCCCATACTCCGCTTCTACCTGGACCCTCTGAAGTAGCCCTTCGAAATCTTCTTCTCCCACGGCCAGCGCTCAGCAGACCTAACAATCACAATACAGGGAGGAACGTCAGAGGTGACCGAGGATACAATGACCCACACCAGTCACTGTGCCACATGTACCGTGCCAGCTCCTCCCGCATAAGGTCCCAGCGCCCCAGTCCTGTAGGGTAGATGGGCCACACAGCCGGGCCCCCCTCCCAGAAGGTCCAGGCTGGATACATGATGTCTTGGTAATCTGAAGTCTGGAAAAAATGGTGGAGAAGCCAGAAATCATGTGAGAAGTATTACTGCCACCGCATCCACGTTCCTTCCCACAATCTTCCAGCCAGTCAGCTCCCACCCTGCCCATGTTCCCTCCTGCCCTGTCCACTTTCTCACCAGTTGCCTCCGTTAATGTTCCTGCCTTTCACCCACGCCTAACCCACATCCTGGCCAGTTACCTCCCTCTGTTTCGACCCTGTCCAAGTCCCGCCTGTCACCTCACTCAACCTACCTTGTCATCTATCTGACAACTTCTGCCTCATCCAATCAATGTTCATGACCATTAGCTCCTGCCTCATCCTCGCCTCTCACTTCCCTCAATGTTCTTGCCAGTCACTTCCCACCCAGACGGCATCTGTCACCTACTTCAATGTTCCTAACTGACAACTCCTGCATCTGTCACCTACCTCAATGTTCCTACCTGACAACTCATGCCTCATCCCCGCCTGTCACTTCCTTTAATGTTCCTACCCATCAGCTCCTGCTTTGTCCTCGCCTGTCACCTCCCTCAAGGTTATTGTCCATCAGTTCCTGATCTGTCTACGCCTGTAACCTCCCTCAATGTTACTGCCCATAAGCTCCAGCTTTGTCTTCGCCTATTACCTCCCTTAATGTTCGTGCCCGTTAGCTACTGCCTCATCGTTGCTTGTCACCTCCCTCAATGTTCTTGCCCATCAGCTCCTGCTTTGTCCTCGCCTGTCACCTCCCTCAATATTCCAGCCCATCAACTCCTGAATTGTCTTTGCCTGCCACCTATCTCAATGTTTCTGCTAGATGCCTTTTGCTGTATAAAAGTCCCCAGATATCTGTTCCTAACTCATACACGTTTCTGTCAATCACCTTTTCCACAACTCTGACCATCAGATAAACCATGGCACCAGCCAATAAAAATTGAAAGTTCACCTTACTGAAGGAGAAGATGGGAATGACAGGAGTCATCCAGTGAGGGACTTGAGGATAATCCCGGACATTGATCACCATTTCCATATCCGGCAAATCTGACAAGAGCTCCAGGAGGAAGTGCTCCACGCCACTACATCTGCATGAAGAGATGAGACGTTACCCACAGGTGACACAATAACAGGGGGCAGACAGAAGAACCAAGTCCACAGATGTCACAGTAACAGGAGACAAAGCAGAACGCACATCCACAGCTGACACAGTAACAGGAGACTGAAAGCAGAACACACGTCCACAGCTGACACAGTAACAGGAGACTGACAGGAGAACACACGTCCACAGCTGACACAGTAACAGGAGACTGACAACAGAACACACGTCCACAGCTGACACAGTAATAGGAGACTGACAACAGAACACACGTCCACAGCTGACACAGTAACAGGAGACTGACAACAGAACACACGTCCACAGCTGACACAGTAACAGGAGACTGACAGGAGAACACACGTCCACAGCTGACACAGTAACAGGAGACTGAAAGCAGAACACACATCCACAGCTGACACAGTAATAGGAGACTGACAACAGAACACACGTCCACAGCTGACACAGTAACAGGAGACTGAAAGCAGAACACACGTCCACAGCTGACACAGTAACAGGAGACTGACAGGAGAACACACGTCCACAGCTGACAAAGTAACAGGAGACTGACAGGAGAACACACGTCCACAGCTGACAAAGTAACAGGAGACTGACAGGAGAACACACGTCCACAGATGTCACAGTAACAGGAGACAAAGCAGAACGCACATCCACAGCTGACACAGTAACAGGAGACTGACAGGAGAACACACGTCCACAGCTGACACAGTAATAGGAGACTGACAGGAGAACACACGTCCACAGCTGACACAGTAATAGGAGACTGAAAGCAGAACACACGTCCACAGCTGACACAGTAATAGGAGACTGACAACAGAACACACGTCCACAGCTGACACAGTAACAGGAGACTGACAACAGAACACACGTCCACAGCTGACACAGTAACAGGAGACTGACAGGAGAACACACGTCCACAGCTGACAAAGTAACAGGAGACTGACAGGAGAACACACGTCCACAGCTGACACAGTAATAGGAGACTGACAACAGAACACACGTCCACAGCTGACACAGTAACAGGAGACTGACAGGAGAACACACGTCCACAGCTGACACAGTAACAGGAGACTGACAACAGAACACACGTCCACAGCTGACACAGTAATAGGAGACTGACAACAGAACACACGTCCACAGCTGACACAGTAACAGGAGACTGACAACAGAACACACGTCCACAGCTGACAAAGTAACAGGAGACTGACAGGAGAACACACGTCCACAGCTGACAAAGTAACAGGAGACTGACAGGAGAACACACGTCCACAGCTGACACAGTAATAGGAGACTGACAACAGAACACACGTCCACAGCTGACACAGTAATAGGAGACTGACAGGAGAACACACGTCCACAGCTGACACAGTAACAGGAGACTGACAGGAGAACACACATCCACAGATGTCACAGTAACAGGAGACAAAGCAGAACGCACATCCACAGCTGACACAGTAACAGGAGACTGACAGGAGAACACACGTCCACAGCTGACACAGTAACAGGAGACTGACAGGAGAACACACGTCCACAGCTGACACAGTAATAGGAGACTGACAACAGAACACACGTCCACAGCTGACACAGTAACAGGAGACTGATAACAGAACACACGTCCACAGCTGACACAGTAACAGGAGACTGACAACAGAACACACGTCCACAGCTGACACAGTAACAGGAGACTGACAGGAGAACACACGTCCACAGCTGACACAGTAACAGGAGACTGACAGGAGAACACACGTCCACAGATGTCACAGTAACAGGAGACAAAGCAGAACGCACATCCACAGCTGACACAGTAACAGGAGACTGACAGGAGAACACACGTCCACAGCTGACACAGTAACAGGAGACTGACAGGAGAACACACGTCCACAGCTGACACAGTAATAGGAGACTGACAACAGAACACACGTCCACAGCTGACACAGTAACAGGAGACTGATAACAGAACACACGTCCACAGCTGACACAGTAACAGGAGACTGACAACAGAACACACGTCCACAGCTGACACAGTAACAGGAGACTGACAGGAGAACACACGTCCACAGCTGACACAGTAACAGGAGACTGACAGGAGAACACACGTCCACAGATGTCACAGTAACAGGAGACAAAGCAGAACGCACATCCACAGCTGACACAGTAACAGGAGACTGACAGGAGAACACACGTCCACAGCTGACACAGTAATAGGAGACTGACAGCAGAACACACGTCCACAGCTGACACAGTAATAGGAGACTGACAACAGAACACACGTCCACAGCTGACACAGTAACAGGAGACTGAAAGCAGAACACACGTCCACAGCTGACACAGTAACAGGAGACTGACAGGAGAACACACGTCCACAGCTGACACAGTAACAGGAGACTGACAACAGAACACACGTCCACAGCTGACACAGTAACAGGAGACTGAAAGCAGAACACACGTCCACAGCTGACACAGTAACAGGAGACTGACAGGAGAACACACGTCCACAGATGTCACAGTAACAGGAGACAAAGCAGAACGCACATCCACAGCTGACACAGTAACAGGAGACTGACAGGAGAACACACGTCCACAGCTGACACAGTAATAGGAGACTGACAGGAGAACACACGTCCACAGATGTCACAGTAACAGGAGACAAAGCAGAACGCACATCCACAGCTGACACAGTAACAGGAGACTGACAGGAGAACACACGTCCACAGCTGACACAGTAATAGGAGACTGACAGGAGAACACACGTCCACAGCTGACACAGTAACAGGAGACTGATAACAGAACACACGTCCACAGCTGACACAGTAATAGGAGACTGACAGGAGAACACACGTCCACAGCTGACACAGTAACAGGAGACTGAAAGCAGAACACACGTCCACAGCTGACACAGTAACAAGAAACTGACAGGAGAACACACGTCCACAGCTGACACAGTAATAGGAGACTGACAGGAGAACACACGTCTACAGCTGACACAGTAATAGGAGACTGACAGGAGAACACACGTCCACAGCTGACACAGTAACAGGAGACTGACAGGAGAACACACGTCCACAGCTGACACAGTAATAGGAGACTGACAGGAGAACACACGTCCACAGCTGACACAGTAACAGGAGACTGAAAGCAGAACACACGTCCACAGCTGACACAGTAACAGGAGACTGACAGGAGAACACACGTCCACAGCTGACACAGTAATAGGAGACTGACAACAGAACACACGTCCACAGCTGACACAGTAACAGGAGACTGAAAGCAGAACACACGTCCACAGCTGACACAGTAACAGGAGACTGACAGGAGAACACACGTCCACAGCTGACACAGTAACAGGAGACTGACAGGAGAACACACGTCCACAGCTGACACAGTAACAGGAGACTGACAGGAGAACACACGTCCACAGCTGACACAGTAACAGGAGACTGACAGGAGAACACACGTCCACAGCTGACACAGTAACAGGAGACTGACAGGAGAACACACGTCCACAGCTGACACAGTAACAGGAGACTGACAGGAGAACACACGTCCACAGCTGACACAGTAACAGGAGACTGACAGGAGAACACACGTCCACAGCTGACACAGTAACAGGAGACTGACAACAGAACACACGTCCACAGCTGACACAGGAACAGGAGACAAAGCAGAACACATGTCCACAGCTGACACAGTAACGGGAGACGGAAAGCAGAACACACATCCACAGCTGATACAGTAACAAGAAACTGACAGGAGAACACACATCCACAGCTGACACAGTAACAGGAGACTGACAGGAGAACACATGTCCACAGGCGACACAGTAATAGGAGACTGACAGGAGAACACACATCCACAGCTGATACAGTAACAAGAAACTGACAGGAGAACACACATCCACAGCTGACACAGTAACAGGAGACTGACAGGAGAACACATGTCCACAGGTGACACATGTAACAGGAGACTGACAGGAGAACACATGTCCACAGCTGACACAGTAACAGGAGACTGAAAGCAGAACACACGTCCACAGCTGACACAGTAACAGGAGACTGACAGGAGAACACACGTCCACAGGTGACACAGTAACAGGAGACTGACAGGAGAACACACGTCCACAGCTGACACAGTAACAGGAGACTGACAGGAGAACACACGTCCACAGGTGACACAGTAACAGGAGACTGATAGCAGAACACACGTCCACAGCTGACACAGTAACAGGAGACTGACAGGAGAACACACGTCCACAGCTGACACAGTAACAGGAGACTGACAGGAGAACACACGTCCACAGCTGACACAGTAACAGGAGACTCACAACAGAACACACGTCCACAGGTGACACAGTAACAGGAGACTGACAACAGAACACACGTCCACAGGTGACAGTAACAGGAGACTGACAACAGAACACACGTCCACAGCTGACACAGTAACAGGAGACTGACAGGAGAACACACGTCCACAGCTGACACAGTAACAGGAGACTGACAACAGAACACACGTCCACAGCTGACACAGTAACAGGAGACTGACAGGAGAACACACGTCCACAGCTGACACAGTAACAGGAGACTGACAGGAGAACACACGTCCACAGCTGACACAGTAACAGGAGACTGACAACAGAACACACGTCCACAGCTGACACAGTAACAGGAGACTGATAACAGAACACACGTCCACAGCTGACACAGTAACAGGAGACTGACAGGAGAACACACGTCCACAGCTGACACAGTAACAGGAGACTGACAACAGAACACACGTCCACAGCTGACACAGTAACAGGACACTGACAGGAGAACACACGTCCACAGCTGACACAGTAACAGACTGACAGCAGAACAGTCATCCACGGCTGACAGTAACTGAAGACTGACAACAGAACACACGTCCACAGCTGACACAGTAACAGGAGACTGACAACAGAACACACGTCCACAGCTGACACAGTAACAGGAGACTGAAAGCAGAACACACGTCCACAGCTGACACAGTAACAGGAGACTGACAGGAGAACACACGTCCACAGCTGACACAGTAACAGGAGACTGACAACAGAACACACGTCCACAGCTGACACAGTAACAGGAGACTGATAACAGAACACACGTCCACAGCTGACACAGTAACAGGAGACTGAAAGCAGAACACACGTCCACAGGTGACACAGTAACAGGAGACTGACAGGAGAACACACGTCCACAGCTGACACAGTAACAGGAGACTGACAACAGAACACACGTCCACAGCTGACACAGTAACAGGAGACTGATAACAGAACACACGTCCACAGGTTACCCAGTAACAGGAGACAAAGCAGAAAACACGTCCACAGGTGACATAGTAACAGGAGACTGAGCGGAGAACACACATCGTCAGCTGACACAGGAACAGGAGACAAAGCAGAACACATGTCCACAGCTGACACAGTAACGGGAGACGGAAAGCAGAACACACATCCACAGCTGATACAGTAACAAGAAACTGACAGGAGAACACACATCCACAGCTGACACAGTAACAGGAGACTGACAGGAGAACACATGTCCACAGCTGACACAGTAACAGGAGACTGACAGGAGAACACATGTCCACAGGCGACACAGTAATAGGAGACTGACAGCCGAACACTCGTCCACAGCTGACACAGTTACAGGAGACTGACAGGAGAACACACGTCCACAGGTGACACAGTAACAGGAGTGTTGTGAATTCTGCTTTTGGGCTCCCTCCGGTGGTTGTAGGTGGTAATGCAGTTGTCCCTGAGTTGCAGTCCTGGTCAGGTGTATCTGCTGATTGCAGTTCTGACTGGGGTATTTAGGCGTGCAGGATTCATTAGTCCTTGCCAGTTGTCCATGGTTGTTGGGAGGTTTTGGTCCTGGTTTGGTTCCTTCTGCCTTCTGCCAAATCAGCAAAGATAAGTGTCTGGTTTTGTTTCTGTGGCACACATGCTGTGTGCTTAATAATTCTGTGCTATTCAGTGTTTTTTTGTCCAGCTTAGATTGTGTCAGTATTTTCTCAGTCTTGTTGGATTCTCTGGAGTGGCAGATATACATTCCATGTCTTTAGTTAGATTGTGGAACTTTTTGTATTATCTGCTGTGGATATTTTTGGAAGGGTTTTAATACTGACCGCTTAGTATTCTGTTCTATCTTTCCCTATTTAGCTAGAGTGGCCTCTTTTGCTGAATCCTGTTTTCTGCCTGCGTGTGTCTTTCCTCTCCTACTCACAGTCAATATTCGTGGGGGGCTGCCTATCCTTTGGGGTTCTGCTCTTAGGCAAGGTAGTATTCCTATTTCCATCTATAGGGGTATTTAGCCCTCCGGCTGTGTCGAGGTGTCTAGGGTTGTTAGGCACACCCCACGGCTACTTCTAGTTGCGGTGTTAGTTCAGGTTTTGCGGTCAGTATAGTTTCCACCTACTCCAGAGAAAGTTCATGCGGCTCCAAAGTCACCGGATCATAACAGTACAACTGGCCCACTATGAGTTAAATGCATCTCAGAAGAAGGGAAGAAAGGTGTTGAGTCATTTTTTTTTCTGCAGTTTGCTTTGCCTTTTCTTCCCTCTTTTTCTCTGGGTGGCTAAGGAGTCTTGTGTTAGCATGGATGTTCAGGAATTAGCTTCTCGTGTAGACCAGCTTGCTGCTAGGGTCAGGGAATTTCTGATTATATTGTTCAGACTCCTGCTTTAGAGCCGAAGATTCCTACTCCTGATTTGTTTTTTGGTGACAGGTCCAAATTTTTGAGTTTTAAAAACAACTGTAAACTGTTTTTTGCTTTGAGACCTCGATCCTCTGGGGATTCTATTCAGCAGGTTAAAATCGTCATTTCCCTGCTGCGTGGTGATCCACAGGATTGGGCATTTTCCCTGGAATCTGGGAATCCGGCTTTGCTTAATGTAGATTCCTTTTTTCAGGCTTTAAGACTATTATATGATGAACCTAATTCTGTGGATCAAGCGGAGAAGACCTTGTTGGCCCTATCTCAGGGTCAAGAGGCGGCAGAATTGTATTGTCAGAAATTTAGAAAATGGTCTGTGTTGACTAAATGGAATGATGATGCTTTGGCTGCAATTTTCAGAAAGGGTCTTTCTGAATCCGTTAAAGATGTTATGGTGGGGTTTCCCACGCCCGTCGGTCTGAGTGATTCTATGATTTTGGCCATTCAGATTGATCGGCGCTTGCGGGAGCGCAGAACTGTGCGCGCTGTGGCGTTGTCCTCAGAGCAGAGTCCTGAGCCAATGCAGTGTGATAGGATTCTGTCTAGGACAGAACGACAAGGACTCAGACGTCAGAATAGGTTGTGTTATTATTGTGGCAACGCTTCTCATGTCATTTCAGTCTGCCGTGTCCCTGATCTACTCATTGTCATCATTTTCTGTCTTGGCGTTTGTGGATTCAGGCGCCGCTTTGAAATTAATGGACCTTGAGTTTGCCAGGCGTTGTGGTTTCCCCTTGCAGCCCTTGCAGAACCTTATTCCTTTAAGGGGCATTGATGCTACACCTTTGGCTAAAAATAAGCCCCAGTTTTGGACACAGGTGACCATGCGCATGGCGCCAGCCCATCAGGAAGATTGTCGATTTCTGGTATTGCATAATTTACATGATGCTATCGTGTTGGGTTTTCCGTGGTTGCAGGTACATAATCCTGTGTTGGATTGGAAGTCTATGTCTGTGACTAGTTGGGGTTGTCAGGGGGTTCATAATGATGTTCCTTTAATGTCCATCTCCTCTTCTTCCTCTTCCGAAATTCCAGAGTTTTTGTCTGATTTTCAGGATGTATTCGATGAGCCCAAGTCCAGTTCTCTTCCACCGCACAGGGACGGTGATTGTGCTATTGATTTGATTCCAGGCTGTAAGTTTCCTAAGGGCCGACTCTTCAACCTGTCTGTGCCTGAACATACCGCTATGCGGAGTTATGTTAAGGAGTCTTTGGAGAAGGGGCATATTCGGCCATCTTCTTCACCGATGGGAGCGGGATTTTTTTTTGTTGCTAAGAAGGATGGCTCCTTGAGACCCTATATTGATTATCGCCTCTTGAATAAGATCACGGTCAAGTTTCAATACCCTTTGCCTTTGCTTTCTGATTTGTTTGCTAGGATTAAGGGGGCTAGTTGGTTTACGAAGATTGACCTTCGGGGGGCGTATAATCTTGTTCGTATTAAGCAGGGTGATGAATGGAAAACTGCGTTCAATACGCCCGAAGGCCATTTTGAATACCTTGTGATGCCGTTCAAGCTCACTAATGCTCCATCTGTTTTTCAATCTTTCATGCATGATATCTTCCGGACTTATATTGATAAATTCTTGATTGTATATTTGGACGATATTTTGATTTTTTCTCATGATTGGGAGTCTCATGTGGAACAGGTCAGGATGGTATTTCAGATCCTTCGTGACAATGCTTTGTTTGTGAAGGGTTCTAAGTGTCTCTTTGGGGTGCAGAAGGTTTATTTTTTGGGTTTTATTTTTTCTCCTTCATCTATTGAGATGGATCCGGTTAAGGTTCAGGCCATTCATGATTGGATTCAACCCACATCCGTGAAGAGCCTTCAGAAATTTTTGGGTTTTGCAAATTTTTATCGCCGTTTCATTGCTAACTTTTCCAGCGTGGTTAAACCCTTGACCGATTTGACAAAAAAGGCGCTGATGTGGCGAATTGGTCCTCTGCGGCTGTTTCTGCCTTTCAGGAGCTTAAACGTCGATTTACTTCTGCTCCGGTGTTGCGCCAACCGGATGTTTCCCTTCCGTTTCAGGTTGAGATTGACGCTTCTGAGATTGGCGCAGGGGCCGTTTTGTCCCAGAGGGATCATGTTGGTTCCTTGACGAAACCGTGTGCATTCTTTTCCCGTAAATTTTCGCCTGCTGAACGCAATTATGATGTCGGCAATCGGGAGTTGTTGGCTATGAAGTGGGCATTTGAGGAGTGGCGACATTGGCTTGAGGGAGCTAAGCACCGTTTTGTGGTCTTGACCGATCAAAAGAATTTGATTTACCTCGAGTCTGCCAAGCGGCTGAATCCTAGACAGGCTCGATGGTCCTTGTTTTTTTCCCGTTTTGATTTTGTGGTCTCGTATCTTCCGGGTTCCAAGAATATTAAGGCTGATGCCCTTTCTAGGAGTTTTCTGCCTGATTCTCCTGAGGTCCTTGAACCGGTCGGCATTCTGAAAGAAGGGGTGGTTCTTTCTGCTATTTCCCCTGATTTACGACGGGTTCTTCAGGAATTTCAGGCTGACAGACCTGATCGTTGTCCAGTGGGGAAACTGTTTGTTCCTGACAGATGGACTAGTAGAGTGATTTCTGAGGTTCACTGTTTTGTGTTGGCTGGTCATCCTGGTATTTTTGGTACCAGAGACTTGGTTGGTAGGTCCTTTTGGTGGCCTTCTTTATCACGTGATGTGCATTCTTTTGTGCAGTCCTGTGGGACTTGTGCGCGGGCCAAGCCTTGTTGTTCCCGTGCTAGTGGGTTGCTTTTGCCATTGCCGGTCCCTGAGAGGCCCTGGACGCACATTTCTATGGATTTTATTTCTGATCTTCCGGTTTCCCAGAGGATGTCGGTTATCTGGGTTGTTTGTGACCGGTTTTCTAAGATGGTTCATTTGGTGCCTTTGCCTAAATTGCCTTCCTCTTCAGATTTAGTTTCGTTGTTTTTTCAGCATGTGGTTCGTTTGCATGGTATTCCGGAGAATATTGTGTCTGACAGAGGTTCCCAGTTTGTGTCTAGGTTTTGGCGGGCCTTTTGTGCTAGGCTGGGCATTGATTTATCTTTTTCCTCTGCATTTCATCCTCAAATGGCCAAACCGAGCGAACTAATCAGACCTTGGAGACTTATTTGAGATGCTTTGTGTCTGCTGATCAGGATGATTGGGTGGCCTTTTTGCCATTGGCCGAGTTTGCCCTTAATAATCGGGCTAGTTCGGCTACTTTGGTTTCGCCTTTTTTTTGTAATTTTGGTTTTCATCCTCGTTTTTCTGGGCAGGTTGAGCCTTCTGACTGTCCTGGTGTGGATTCGGTGGTTGACAGGTTGCAGCAGATTTGGACTCGTGGTGGACAATTTGGTGTTGTCTCAGGAGGAGGCTCAACGTTTTGCTAACCGTCGTCGGTGTGTTGGTTCCCGTCTTCAGGTTGGGGATCTGGTCTGGTTGTCTTCCCGTCATGTTCCTATGAAGGTTTCTTCTCCTAAGTTTAAGCCTCGGTTTATTGGCCCTTATAGGATTTCTGGGATTATTAATCCGGTGTCTTTTCGATTGGCGCTTCCGGCCTCTTTTGCTATCCATAATGTCTTCCATAGATCTTTATTGCGGAAATACGTGGTACCCATTGTTCCCTCTGTTGATCCTCCGGCCCCTGTGTTGGTTGATGGGGAGTTGGAGTATGTGGTTGAGAAGATTTTGGATTCTCGTTTTTCGAGGCAGAGGCTTCAGTATCTTGTCAAATGGAAGGGTTATGGCCAGGAGGATAATTCTTGGGTTTTTGCCTCTGATGTCCATGCTGCTGATTTGGTTCATGCTTTTCATCTGGCTCGTCCTGATCGGCCTGGGGGCTCTGGTGAGGGTTCGGTGACCCCTCCTCAAGTGGGGGGTACTGTTGTGAATTCTGCTTTTGGGCTCCCTCCGGTGGTTGTAGGTGGTAATGCAGTTGTCCCTGAGTTGCAGTCCTGGTCAGGTGTATCTGCTGATTGCAGTTCTGACTGGGGTATTTAGGCGTGCAGGATTCATTAGTCCTTGCCAGTTGTCCATGGTTGTTGGGAGGTTTTGGTCCTGGTTTGGTTCCTTCTGCCTTCTGCCAAATCAGCAAAGATAAGTGTCTGGTTTTGTTTCTGTGGCACACATGCTGTGTGCTTAATAATTCTGTGCTATTCAGTGTTTTTTTGTCCAGCTTAGATTGTGTCAGTATTTTCTCAGTCTTGTTGGATTCTCTGGAGTGGCAGATATACATTCCATGTCTTTAGTTAGATTGTGGAACTTTTTGTATTATCTGCTGTGGATATTTTTGGAAGGGTTTTAATACTGACCGCTTAGTATTCTGTCCTATCTTTCTCTATTTAGCTAGAGTGGCCTCTTTTGCTGAATCCTGTTTTCTGCCTGCGTGTGTCTTTCCTCTCCTACTCACAGTCAATATTCGTGGGGGGCTGCCTATCCTTTGGGGTTCTGCTCTGAGGCAAGGTAGTATTCCTATTTCCATCTATAGGGGTATTTAGCCCTCCGGCTGTGTCGAGGTGTCTAGGGTTTGTTAGGCACACCCCACGGCTACTTCTAGTTGCGGTGTTAGTTCAGGTTTTGCGGTCAGTACAGGTTCCACCTACTCCAGAGAAAGTTCATGAGGCTCCAAAGTCACCGGATCATAACACAGGAGACTGATAGCCGAACACTCGTCCACAGCTGACACAGTTACAGGAGACTGACAGGAGAACACACGTCCACAGCTAACACAGTAACAGGAGACTGACAGGAGAACACACGTCCACAGCTGACAAAGTAACAGGAGACTGACAGGAGAACTCATGTCCACATCTGACAAAGTAACAGGAGACTGACAGCAGAAAACAAGTCCAAAGGAGTCAGGAAATCTTTTTTTTTTCACATCCAGTCATGCACTTGTAGCTCTCTGGTGCCCCCCTTACCCTCAGGTCAGTCGGGGAACTGCACCTAGGATAAGTAGTCGCCAGAGAGGCTGCCCTGTCACGTGCTGGTTATCGGGTCACTCTGCAGTGAGGGCGGTATATATACCCCCACTCCCACGCCGGGAGTACATATATAAACCTGCAAAACGCTATACTGCCACCAGTTTCTTGTTAGATATAAGCCGGTCCATTAATAAGCCATTATCAGGTCAGAAACCAACCCCAGGTAGCATGAATTTGCACGGAATATGTGTCGGATCGATCATAGAGCCAGAGGAATAAAGAGAGCAAATTTACAAGTTTACTCCATAAAAATCAGCAGTGTTCACAAAAGATTCAAAAGATATTAAGAGAGACAAAATGCAAATATGAACAAACAGTTATAACATAAAAGGGATAACGGTATGAAACTTACTAAATCTCAGTCACAGGTATGACGTGTCCATAAAGGGGAGGAGAGTTCCCAAGGGAATGATTCAGCACCCCAGCATGGTGTCTAGCTGTCTCTCCGGCTCTAAATGCCTCCCAAAATGGACGTTTCAGTTTTATGGTTCGGCCATAAACTTAGGGACTCCCACTTTGGCTGACCTCACATGTGGGCTGTTTCCTGGGAGATACACCTATTTTGGAAAGTTATCAAAAACTCCTTTTTTCCATATCTTTGGCCCGGAAGCTCAAAGGCCAACGATATTGACATTATTTTTACCCCTGTGATTTTACTGCTCTTTAGAGTCCAAACACGGTATGTCTCTGATTTACTGGAGGACAGAAATTCCAATGGCCCTAAATGCCGCAAAACGCTGAAATTCATAGCCCTAATTGCCCAAAACGTGGAAATCTAATTTTCATGTTTCTAGGATTAATGTGTATTATTGAACTTTAACTTTATGTGTTATGCCTCGCACGCAAAGGGATTCTGGCAGAAAAACACATTCTGCTCTCTACTAGCTGGCAGAGCCATAAACTCACATTCCAGAATGACCATTTGGTGGAAGGGAGAGGAAAATCACACAGAGGAGGAAGGGGCTGCGAGAAGGATTATGGCTTTACAGAAAGCATTGGTGGGAGGATTATCAGGAAGCCCTGGCTGTGTAACCTGAACAATGGAAAATAATTCATATTTTCCTGACAACAGGTGACACAGTAACAGCAAACTGACAGGAGAACACACGTCCACATGTGACACATTTAACAGTAGACTGACCGCAGAATACATGTCCACAGGTGACACAGTAACAGGAGACTGACAGGAGAACACACGTCCACAGGTGATACAGTAACAGGAGACTGACAGGAGAACACTCGTCCACAGATGACACAGTAACAGGAGACTGACAACCGAACACACGTCAACAGCTGACACAGTAACAGGACACTGATAACAGAACACACGTCCAAAGGTGATACAGTAATAGGACACTGACAGGAGAACACACGTCCACAGCTGACACATGTAACAGGAGACTGACAGGAGAACACACGTCCACAGCTGACACAGTAACAGGACACCAATTGTTGTGGATTCTGTTTGTGGGCTCCCTCTGGTGGTTACTGCTGGTACTGGGTGACTTTGGTGGGTTGCGGCCTTTGGTTTCCACCTGTCCATCAGAGGCTGGGTGTTTCCTATTTTACCTGGCCTTTCTGTCATTTCCCTTGCCGGCTATCAATGTGTTCAGATGTGCTCTGTTTGGTTCCTGCCTACCTGCTCCCAGATCTTTCAGGATAAGCTAAGTGCTGATTTTCAGTTGTTTGGTTTTTTGTCCAGCTTGCTTAGAATGTCTCTTTGTTAGCTGGTTGCTTTAGTGGACTGAGGTTCTCCCCATGTGCCATGAGTTGGCACATGGGTTCTTGTAATCTCAGGATGGTTTTTTTGATTAGGGTTTTTTGCTGACCGCTCAGTCCCCTTTTGTGTCATTCTGCTTTCTAGTTTTCAGCGGGCCTCTATTTGCTAAAGCTATATACATCATCTCTATGTGTGTGCCTTCCTCTCATTTCACCGTCAATACATGTGGGGGGCAACTATACCTTTGGGGTTAATTCCTCTGGAGGCAAGTGAGGTCTTTGTTTTCTCTGCAGTACTAGTTAGCTCTTAGGCTGGTGCGTGGCGTCTAGAACCAACGTAGGCACGCTCCCTGGCTATCTCTAGTTGCGTTTGTTAGGCGTAGGGCAGCGGTCAGCCCAGGTTCCATCACCCTAGAGCTCGTCCGATATTTGTTATACTTCGCTTGTCCTGTGCTATCCCTCGCCATTGGGGATTCATGACAACCAATAACAGAATACACGTCCACAGCTGACACAGTAACAGGACACTGATAACAGAACACACGTCCAAAGGTGATACACGTAACAGGAGACTGACAGGAGAACACACGTCCACAGCTGACACAGTAACAGGAGACTGACAGGAGAACACACGTCTACAGGTGACACAGTAACAGGAGACTGACAGCAGAAAACACGTTCACGGCTGACACAGTAACAGGAGACTGACAGGAGAACACACGTCCACAGCTGACACAGTAACAGGACACCAATAACAGAACACACGTCTACAGGTGATACAGTAACAGGACACTGACAGGAGAACACACGTCTACAGGTGACACAGTAACAGGAGACTGACAGGAGAACACACGTCTACAGGTGACACAGTAACAGGAGACTGACAGCAGAAAACACGTTCACGGCTGACACAGTAACAGGAGACTGACAGGAGAACACACGTCCACAGCTGACAAAGTAACAGGACACCAATAACAGAACACACGTCTACAGGTGATACAGTAACAGGACACTGACAGGAGAACACACGTCCACAGCTGACACACGTAACAGGAGACTGACAGCAGAACACACATCCACAGCTGACATGGTAAAATTAGACTGACAGCAGAACACAAGTCCACAGTTGATATGGTAGCATTAGACTGACAGGAGAACACACATCCACAGGTGACACAGTAACAGGAAACTGACAGGAGAACACACGTCCACAGCTGACGCAGTAACAGGAGACAAAGCAGAACACACGTCCACAGCTGACACAGTAACAGGACACTGACAGGAGAACACACGTCCACAGCTGACGCAGTAACAGGAGACAAAGCAGAACACACGTCCACAGCTGACACATGTAACAGGACACTGACAGGAGAACACACGTCCACAGCTGACACATGTAACAGGACACTGACAGGAGAACACACGTCCACAGCTGACACAGTAACAGGAGACTGACAGGAGAACACACGTCCACAGCTGACACATGTAACAGGACACTGACAGGAGAACACACGTCCACAGGTGACACATGTAACAGGACACTGACAGGAGAACACACGTCCACAGGTGACACATGTAACAGGAGACTGACAGGAGAACACACGTCCACAGCTGACACATGTAACAGGAGACTGACAGGAGAACACACGTCCACAGATGACGCAGTAACAGGAGACAAAGCAGAACACACATCCACGGCTGACACAGTAACAGGAGACTGACAGGAGAACACACGTCCACAGCTGACACAGTAACAGGAGACTGACAGGAGAACACACGTCCACAGCTGACACAGTAACAGACTGACAGCAGAACAGTCATCCACGGCTGACAGTAACCGAAGACTGACAGGAGAATACACGTCCACAGTCGACACAGTAACAGGAGACTGACAGGAGAACACACGTCCACAGTCGACACAGTAACAGGAGACTGACAGCACATCAGACATCCACCACTGTACAGTAACTGGAGACTGAAAGGAGAACACACATCCACAGCTAACACAGTAACAGGAGACTGACAGCAGAAAACTCGTTCGCAGGTGAAACAATAACAGAAGACTGACAGGAGAACACACGTCTACAGGTGATACAGTGACAGGAGACTGACAGGACAACACATGTCCACAGCTGACACAGTAACAAGGGACTGACAGCAGGACACACGTCCACAGTTGACATGGTAACATTAGACTGACAGGAGAACACACGTCCACATGTAACACAGTAACAGGAGACTGGAAGCAGAAAACACATCCACAGTTGACACCTTAACAGGAAACTGACAGCAGAACAGACATCCACGGCTGACACAGTAACCGGAGACTGACAGGAGAACACACGTCCACAGTTGATATGGTAAAATTAGACTGACAGCAGAACACACGTCCACAGCTGACATGGTAACATTAGACTGACAGCAGAACAGACATCCACGGCTGACACACGTAATAGGAGACTGACAGGAGAACACACGTCCACAGGTGACACACGTTACAGGAGACTGACAGGAGAACACACGTCCACAGGTGACACAGTAACAGGAGACTGACAGGAGAACACACGTAACAGGAGACTGACAGGAGAACACACGTCCACAGCTGACACATGTAACAGGAGACTGACAGGAGAACACACGTCCACAGCTGACACAGTAACAGACTGACAGCAGAACAGTCATCCACGGCTGACAGTAACTGAAGACTGACAGGAGAACACACGTCCACAGTCGACACAGTAACAGGAGACTGACAACAGAACACACGTCCACAGCTGACACAGTAACAGGAGACTGACAGGAGAACACACGTAACAGGAGACTGACAGGAGAACACATGTCCACAGCTGACACAGTAACAGGAGACTGACAGGAGAACACACGTCCACAGGTGACACACGTAACAGGAGACTGACAGGAGAACACACGTCCACAGCTGACACAGTAACAGGAGACTGACAGGAGAACACACTTCCACAGATGACATGGTAAAATTAGACTGACAGGAGAACACACGTCCACAGCTGACGCAGTAACAGGAGACAAAGCAGAACACACGTCCACAGCTGACACAGTAACAGGAGACTGACAGGAGAACACACGTCCACAGCTGACACATGTAACAGGACACTGACAGGAGAACACACGTCCACAGGTGACACATGTAACAGGACACTGACAGGAGAACACACGTCCACAGGTGACACATGTAACAGGAGACTGACAGGAGAACACACGTCCACAGCTGACACAGTAACAGGACACTGACAGGAGAACACACGTCCACAGGTGACACATGTAACAGGAGACTGACAGGAGAACACACGTCCACAGCTGACACATGTAACAGGAGACTGACAACAGAACACACGTCCACAGGTGACACATGTAACAGGAGACAAAGCAGAACACACATCCACGGCTGACACAGTAACAGGAGACTGACAGGAGAACACACGTCCACAGCTGACACATGTAACAGGAGACTGACAGGAGAACACACGTCCACAGCTGACGCAGTAACAGGAGACAAAGCAGAACACACATCCACGGCTGACACAGTAACAGGAGACTGACAGGAGAACACACGTCCACAGCTGACACAGTATCAGGAAATTGTGTCTAATTATATGGGACTCTTGACCTCAGGAGTTACATGATGTGATTCTCTCTTGATGACTTACCGGGCCGGAAACATGCAATCTTCCTCCCGGTACAGGCGGTGGTTGATGACCTGATAATGGGTTCCCAGTTTGCGGCTAAGAACGTTCTTCATTAGATCATGTGAAATTCCTGAATGAAAGGGTGCCAGGTCCTTCTGGATGAGCCTAGAACATGACCCAGAGCAAGGGGACAAGATCAAAAGAAAAGGAGAAGAAAGAAACAGGGTGACAGGCCGACGTGGTGCTACAAGATGGGGCCAAACAAGGTGAAGAGGTGTGAAAATGACAGGACAGGAGTAAGACGAAAGGGGATCAAGGAGTCCGAACAGTAGCAAGCATGGTTTCTGTGATTTGTTACCCTGTTAGGCAGGTGTGGTCGTGGCATGGATGGTGACTCTGGATTCTGGTGTGGATGCGGTTCAGATTTGCTCGCCATCGGTGGTCTACGACAAAAATAAAGTGACAGCAGATCAGAAATAAGTGGTGTAAATGTTACAGGGCATAGGGGTGTGCATATATAGTGTACATAATACAAGAGAAGTCCAGTCATATAATACAGGGGATGGCGGTGTGTAATAAATATATATATATATATATATATATATATATATATATATATATATATATATATATAGCGCATCGTGATTACTCGCTAATCCCGCCCCTTGCACAGTATCTCCGCCCCCACACATCACACATAATCCCGCCCCCACAATACCACACACAATTCCGCCCCCCACCCCATTATTACACACAATCCCGACCCCACCCCATTATTACACACAATCCCGCCCCCACCCCATTACCACACATAATCCCGCCCCCACCCCATTACCACACATAATCCCGCCCCCCCACATTATCCCGCCCCCACCACATTACCACACATAATCCCGCCCCCACATTACCACACATAATCCCGCCCCCACCACATTACCACATAATCCCGCCCCCACCACATTACCACACATAATTCCGCCCCCCACATTACCACACATAATTCCGCCCCCCACCACATTACCACACATAATTCCGCCCCCCACCACATTACCACACATAATCCCGCCCCCCCACATTACCACACGAGGCTCCGTCCCCACACATTACCATACGAGGCTCTGTCCCCACACATTACCACACGAGGCTCCGTCCCCACACATTACCACACGAGGCTCCGTCCCCACACATTACCACACGAGGCTCCGTCCCCACACATTAACACACGAGGCTCTGTTCCCCCACATTACCACACGAGGCTCCGTCCCCACACATTACCACACGAGGCTCCGTCCTCACACATTACCACACGAGGCTCCGTCCCCACACATTACCATATGAGGCTCCGTCCCCACACATTACCATATGAGGCTCCGTCCCCACACATTACCACACGAGGCTCCGTCCCCACACATTACCACACGAGGCTCCGTCCCCACACATTACCACACGAGGCTCTGTCCCCCACATTACCACACGAGGCTCTGTCCCCCACATTACCACACGAGGCTCCGTCCCTCCACATTACCACACGAGGCTCCGTCCCCACACATTACCACACGAGGCTCCGCCCCCACACATTACCATATGAGGCTCCATCCCCACACATTACCACACGAGGCTCCGTACTCACACATTACCACATGAGGCTCCATCCCCACACATTACCACACGAGGCTCCGTACTCACACATTACCACACGAATCCAGTTTTCTTTTGATTTTACACTGTGAATAAAATGTATTAGTATTATTCTGATTTTTAATTATTATTATTGTTATTAACGTCATTTTAAGTTAATTTACCACCTGCGTAAGCGCTATTGAATGTTGTCATTATTTACTTTAGTTTAATCACTAGCAGCGTTAATTAGATAGCAATGAGCGTGCCGAGCGTTAGCTGGCTGGAAACAGCTTATATATATATATGTGAAGGAAGCCCTGTTCCTCCCACGTCACCAATCCGTGACGTCACTACACAGGCCCAGCTCTCCGGCGCCCCCTTTGTCTCTCAGGTCAGTAAGGGAACTGCACCTAGAGCAATTGGCCGCCGGGGAGACTGCCCTGTTACCCACGCTGGGTATTCTAAGATTCGCAATCAGAGTAAAAGGATCAGCCCAAAATTAATTTATGATTTAATTGCCTTAAGGGCGCACTAGGTAATTACAAGAAATATACAATCACAATATATCAAGAGTTACAGTCAGAGTACAATATAACAATAATAATACAAGGCTTAAAGGTATACAGCTGGAGGTCAATTTACCAGGTTGAAGGTCGCTTGTGGAAGCCGGGGGGCTCGGCGTTCCGCAGGTCCACGACTTAGTTGCCGGGCAGCCCCCAGAAAGCGTGTGCTTGCTCCCCTCTGGCTGGCATATGCCCTGTTCCTTAGTTAGTCATCTCCTTCTGTGTGTGTCACTCTCCAAGTGTCCCAGCTCTTAAACCTTGCTGTGCCCCTACGCCTGTAGCTGGGTGGGCTTAGCAATCTCCACCCCTCTGCCTCCCTGCAAGATTTATTCCAATATCTAATAAATGGGATAACTTCTCTCAGGATGATCGGATCAGCACACGGGCAGTACCAGCGCCTGTGGTTTGTTCTGCCAGTCGTACTGGGATCAAACCTGGACCCATTCGGTCCCTGTGGGAGGCTGATCCCTATATCTCGGGTTTCAGACCTCCCCCGGACACGGGAGTCGCACTGTTAGATGCGCAATTTCTTTAGGGCGAGGGGGATATTTTTTATGAGCCGGTACCTCGGACGATGCGTCCATAATTAACGATTCCATGTTGGAGACGGTTCGACTGGGCGGCCATAATAGATGTGTATCCTGTGGCCACTTGACATGCGTGCTTTATTTAAGCCCCCAAGCACTTCCAAGCCCCCTGCTGGTGTGGCTTCCTCACTGAGCTTTGAAATGCCGTCTGCCTGCTACATGGTACTCATTCCATTAACATACTGAAAGGAACTTTATTCATTAGAAAAGGTGGGGGGCCAGGAGCACTCCTCTCTGCAGACCTGTGACCAGGAGACAAAATGGAGTCACGCCAATCTCTGTTAGTATGCCCGTCCAAGATGGCGGCTGTTCCCTCATCACAATATATATATATATTTATACACATACACACGGGATGGCGATGTATATACATATAATACAGGGGATGGCTATATATATTATATATACACTATATATGACAAGCCTACAACCTGCAGTAACCACCGATCGACCAAACCGCTGCATGACCAGCTCTATCCTCACCTACTGTATTCTCACCCATCCCTTGTAGATTGTGAGCCCTCGCGGGCAGGGTCCTCACTCCTCCTGTACCAGTTATGACTTGTATTGTTTAAGATTATTGTACTTGTTTTTATTATGTATACCCCTCCTCACATGTAAAGCTCCATGGAATAAATGGCGCTATAACAATAATTAATAATAATAATAATACACTGCTCCAAAAAATAAAGGGAACACTAAAACAACAGAATATAACTCCAAGTAAATCAAACTTCCGTGAAATCAAACTATCCACTTAGGAACTTAGGAAGCAACACTGTTTGACAATCAATTTCACATGTTGATGTGACGTTTCTCCTTATGGAGAGTGACATACCATCTCTGGCTTGTCAAGGTAAGGAGGCTTATTCGCCATGCAATGCTCCTCTGGGAAATTAAATATGCAAATTGCCTCTTCTGAGAAAAAGAGGACTTAACTCTATAGCGCCACCTGTTGGAAGTAGCGATCCTACAAGTCACAATCAACCCTTTAACGAGTCGTGCAATATGACTTAGGACTTAGGGGAACAACCCAGCAGCAGGACCGCTACCTCAGCCTTTGTGCAAGGATGAACAGGAGGAGCATTGCCAGAGCACTGCAAAATGACCTCCAGCAGGCCACAAATGTGCATGTGTCTGCACAAGCGGTTAGAAACCGACTCCATGAGGATGGTCTGAGGGCCCGACGTCCACAGATGGGGGTTGTGCTCACAGCCCAACACCGTGCAGGACGCTTGGCATTTGCTACAGAACACCAGGATTGGCAAATTCGCCATTGGCGCCCTGTGCTCTTCACAGATGAAAGCAGGTTCACACTGAGCACATGTGACAGACGTGACAGAGTCTGGAGACGCCGTGGAGAACTTTCTGCTGCCTGCAACATCCTTCAGCATGACCGGTTTTGGCAGTGTTGTGAATTCTGCTTTTGGGCTCCCTCCGGTGGTTGTAGGTGGTAATGCAGTTGTCCCTGAGTTGCAGTCCTGGTCAGGTGTATCTGCTGATTGCAGTTCTGACTGGGGTATTTAGGCGTGCAGGATTCATTAGTCCTTGCCAGTTGTCCATGGTTGTTGGGAGGTTTTGGTCCTGGTTTGGTTCCTTCTGCCTTCTGCCAAATCAGCAAAGATAAGTGTCTGGGTTTTTTTTCCTGTGGCACACATGCTGTGTGCTTCACAATTCAGTGCTATTCAGTGTTTTTTTTGTCCAGCTTAGATTGTGTCAGTATTTTCTCAGTCTTGTTGGATTCTCTGGAGTGGCAGATATACATTCCATGTCTTTAGTTAGATTGTGGAACTTTTTGTATTATCTGCTGTGGATATTTTTGGAAGGGTTTTAATATTGACCGCTTAGTATTCTGTCCTATCTTTCCCTATTTAGCTAGAGTGGCCTCTTTGCTGAATCCTGTTTTCTGCCTGCGAGTGTCTTTCCTCTCCTACTCACAGTCAATATTCGTGGGGGGCTGCCTATCCTTTGGGGTTCTGCTCTGAGGCAAGGTAGTATTCCTATTTCCATCTATAGGGGTATTTAGTCCTCCGGCTGTGTCGAGGTGTCTAGGGTTTGTTAGGCACACCCCACGGCTACTTCTAGTTGCGGTGTTAGTTCAGGTTTTGCGGTCAGTACAGTTTCCACCTACTCCAGAGAAAGTTCATGCGGCTCCAAAGTCACCGGATCATAACAGGTCAGTAATGATGTGGGGTGGCATTTCTTTGGAGGGCCGCACAGCCCTCCATGTACTCGCCGGAGGTAGCCTGACTGCCATTAGGTACCGAGATAAGATCCTCAGACCTCTTGTGAGAACATATGCTGGTGCGGTTGTCCCTGGGTTCCTCCTAATGCAGGACAATGCCAGACCTCATGTGGCTGAAGTGTGTCAGCAGTTCCTGCAAGATGAAGGCATTGAAGCTATGGACTGGCCCGCCCGTTCTCCAGACCTAAATCCGATTGAACACATCTCGGACATCATGTCTTGCACCATCCACCAACATCACGGTGCACCACAGACTATCCAGGAATTGGCGGATGCTTTAGTCCAGGTCTGGGAGGAGATACCTCAGGAGACCATCCGCCGCCTCATCAGGAGCATGCCCAGGCATTAGAGGGAGGTCATACAGGCACGTGGAGGCCACATACACTATTGAGCATCATTTCCTTGTTTTGAGGCATTTCCACTGAAGTTGGATCAGCCTGTAACTTCATTTTCCACTTTGATTTTGAACATCATTCCAGCTCCAGACCTCCGTGGGATATTAGTTGTGATTTACGTTGAACATTTTTAGGCTTTATTGTTCTCACCACATTCCACTATGTAATGAATAAAGATTTACATCTGGAATATTTCATTCAGTGGTATCTAGGATGTGGGATTTTAGTGTTCCCTTTATTTTTTTGAGCAATATATATATATATATATATATATATATATACACATATACGTATATACATACATACATACACACAGAAACCTACCAATTAAATTAGATAGGCCACAAGAATGTAAAGTTCAAAAACAGATAAATTTTATTAATACAAGAATGATTAAAACCCAACATTGGTATACAACCAATCAGAATATAAAAATGCCTCCGATCATAATGACAGATCTGAATAAACCCCCACAAAATGCCTAAATAAATATGAATGACACTCTAGGTTAAAATTAATAACCTAATGACAATGGAAATTATGGCTGAGAGATGTGAACCTGTAAATATGACACTGTTTTTATGTAGATGTGCCACAAAGTTGGCCAATAAACTGAGTGAGCTCAATAAGGCTAAATTAATAATACTACTGACAAATCATGTAATTGTGCCAATATGCCAGATGAAAAGCTATCACAATCAATCTAATAAAAGGCCGATATGACTTGTGAAGGAAATCTCAGAGCATAATTACCACAATGGAGGCTGCACAAGATCTGCTAGAACCCCAACGCGCGTTTCGATAGGAATTCTTCTTCCGGGGGTGTGTAATAAGGAGGGAAATGGGAGTCTATATAAGTAGAGATCAGCCAATCACATGTACGCACCCAGACGCAATGAGTAGTGCCCATTAAGACATCACTACCCCACGTGGGACCGTTGCCAAGATACAAAGAAACGCTATCCTAATGAAAGCTTATATCAATAGTGCGCAATACCGAAATGCCCTTAACCCCTTCCCGACCTTTGACGCCACGTAGGCGTCATGAAAGTCGGTGCCAATCCGACCTGTGACGCCTATGTGGCGTCATGGAATGATCGCGTCCCTGCAGATCGGGTGAAAGGGTTAACTCCGATTTCACCCGATCTGAAGGGACAGGGGGAGTGGTACTTCAGCCCAGGGGGGGTGGCTTCACCCCCCCATGGCTACGATCGCTCTGATTGGCTGTTGAAAGTGAAACTGCCAATCAGAGCGATTTGTAATATTTCACCTAAAAAACTGGTGAAATATTACAATCCAGCCATGGCCGATGCTGCAATATCATCGGCCATGGCTGGAAACACTGATGTGACCCCCCCCCCCACCCCACCGATCACCCCCCCAAGCCACCGATCTGTGGTCCGCTCCCCTCCGTCTTGTGCTCCGCTCCCCCGTCCTCCTGTCCGCTCCCCCCGTGCTCCTATGCCACCCCCCCGTGCTCCGACGCCCCCCCCCGTGCCCCGATCTCCACCCCCTTATACTTACCGAGGCTCCCGGTGTCCATCCGTCTTCTCCATGGGCGCCGCCATCTTCCAAAATGGCGGGCGCATGCGTAGTGCGCCCGCCGAATCTGCCGGCCGGCAGATTCGTTCCAGGTATAGTTTGATCACTGTGATAAAACCTATCAGTGATCAAAATAAAAAAAATAGTAAATGACCCCCCCCCCCCTTATCACCCCCATAGGTAGGGACAATAATAAAAAAAAGAAAACATTTTTTTTCTTTTTCCACTAGGGTTAGGGTTAGAAATAGGGTTAGAACTAGGGGTAGGGTTAGGGGTAGGGTTAGGGCATGTGCACACAGTGCGGATTTCCCTGCGGATCCGCAGCGGATTGGCCGCTGCGAATTCGTAGCAGTTTTCCATCAGGTTTACAGTACCGTGTACACCTATGGAAAACCAAATCCGCTGTGCCCATGGTGCGGAAAATTCCGTGCAGAAACGCTGCGTTGTATTTTCCACAGCATGTCAATTCTTTGTGCGGATTCCGCAGCGTTTTACACCTGTTCCTCAATAGGAATCCGCAGGTGAAATCCGCACAAAAAAACACTGGAAATCTGCTGTAAATCCGCAGGTAAAACGCAGTGCCTTTTACTTACAGATTTTTCAAAAGTTGTGCGGAAAAATCTCACACGAATCCGCTACGTGGGCACATACTCTTAGGGTTAGGGTTGGAATTGGGGCTAGGGTTGGAAATAGGGTTAAGATTAGGCTTGTGGTTAGGGTTACGGATAGGGTTAGGGGTGTGTTGGGGTTACAGTTGTGGTTAGGGTTGGGATTAGGATTAGGGTTGGGATTAGGGTTACGGGTGTGTTGGGGTTAGGGTTGTGGTTAGGGGTGTGTTGGGGTTAGGGTTGTGATTAGGGTTATGGCTACAGTTGGGATTAGGGTTAGGGGTGTGTTGGGGTTAGTGTTGGAGCTAGAATTGAGGGGTTTCCACTGTTTAGGCACATCAGGGGTCTCCAAACGCAACATGGCGCCACCATTGATTCCAGCCAATCTTGCGTTCAAAAAGTCAAATGGTGCTCCCTCCCTTCCAAGCCCCGACGTGCGCCCAAACAGTGGTTTACCCCCACATATGGGGTACCAGCGTACTCAGGACAAACTGGGCAACAAATGTTGTGGTCCAATTTCTCCTGTAACCCTTGCAAAAATAAAAAATTACTTGCTAAAACATAATTTTTGAGGAAAGAACAATTATTTTTTATTTTCACGGCTCTGCGTTATAAACTTCTGTGAAGCACTTGGGGGTTGAAAGTGCTCACCACACATCTGTTGTGAATTAGACTTTTTGGCTCCCTCTTGTGGTTACTAGTGATATGACTCTGGGATTGTCTTTCCTCAGTTTGGCACTCACCTGGGTCGTTAGTCCAGGGGTGTTGCTATATAAACTTCCTGGATCCTTAGTCCAGTGCCTGGCATCGTTGTAATCAGATCCTTTCTGTTTGCTCCTGTCTGCTGGTCCTGGTTCGTGCAAAATTAAGCTAAGTCCTGCTTCTTTGTTTTTTGGTTATTTGCTTGCTCTTATTTTTGTCCAGCTTGTACTAAATGTGATTCCTGATTTTGCTGGAAGCTCTAGGGGGCTGGTGTTCTCCCCCCGGGCCGTTAGACGGTTCGGGGGTTCTTGAATATCCAGCGTGGATATTTTGATAGGGTTTTTGCTGACCATATAAGTCATCTTACTATATTCTGCTATTAGCTAGTGGGCCTCTCTTTGCTAAATACCTAGCTCATTCTTACGTTTGTCTTTTCCTCTTACCTCACTGTTATTATTTGTTGGGGGCTTGTATCCAACTTTTGGGGTCTTTTCTCTGCAGGCAAGAAAGGTCTTTCTTTTCCCTTCTAGGGTTAGTTAGTTCTCCGGCTGGCGCGAGACGTCTAGAACCAACGTAGGCACGTTCCCCGGCTGCTGCTATTTGTGGTGCTAGGATTAGATATATGGTCAGCTCAGTTACCACTGCCATATGAGCTGTTTTTTTGTGTTTGCAGACTTAGTAATTATCTCTGAGACCTTCTGCCATTGGGGTCATAACAGTATGCCAGGCCAACATTGAATGTTTAATGCATTGCAGAAGTGGGATAATAAGAAAGGAAATTCTGAGTTTTTTTTTTTTTTCCTCTCTTCCTCCTCTTTACCTCTTAGTGGCTTGTGCTTGCTGCAGACATGAATGTCCAGACCTTGATTACAAGTGTGGACCGGCTTGCTGCTCGTGTGCAGGGCATACAAGATTTTGTTACCAGTAGTCCAATGTCTGAACCTAAAATACCTATTCCTGAACGGTTTTCTGGAGACCGATTTAAGTTTAGGAATTTCAGGAATAATTGTAAATTGTTTCTATCTCTGAGACACCGTTCATCTGGAGATTCAGCTCAG
The DNA here is from genome assembly GCF_051348905.1 of Ranitomeya variabilis. NCBI lineage: Eukaryota > Metazoa > Chordata > Amphibia > Anura > Dendrobatidae > Ranitomeya > Ranitomeya variabilis. Next base: position 3,700,881 of record NC_135234.1, read on the forward strand.
CAAGTTAAAATTGTTATCTCTTTTTTACGGGGCGACCCTCAGGATTGGGCTTTCTCGCTAGCGCCAGGAGATCCGGCATTGGCAAATATTGATGCGTTTTTTCTGGCGCTCGGATTGCTTTACGAGGAACCCAATCTTGAAGTTCAGGCAGAAAAAGCCTTGCTGGCTATTTCTCAGGGCCAGGATGAAGCTGAAGTGTATTGCCAAAAATTTCGGAAATGGTCCGTGCTTACTCAGTGGAATGAGTGTGCTCTGGCCGCAAATTTCAGAAATGGCCTTTCTGAAGCCATTAAGAATGTGATGGTGGGTTTCCCCATTCCTACAAGTCTGAATGATTCCATGGCGCTGGCTATTCAAATTGACCGGCGTTTGCGGGAGCGTAAAACCGCTAATCCTCTGGTGGTGTTGTCTGAACAAACACCTGATTTAATGCAATGTGATAGAATTCAGACTAGAAATGAGCGGAAAAATCATAGACGTCAGAATGGGTTGTGTTTTTACTGTGGTGATTCTACACGTTATATCAGCATGCTCTAAACGCCTAACAAGGGTTGTTAGTCCTGTCGCCATTGGTAATTTGCAACCTAAATTTATTTTGTCTGTGACTTTGCTCATTGTCTTCTTACCCTGTTATGGCGTTTGTGGATTCAGGTGCTGCCCTGAGTCTTATGGATCTGTCATTTGCCAAGCGCTGTGGTTTTGTTCTTGAACCGTTGGTAAATCCTATTCCTCTTAGAGGTATTGATGCTACGCCATTGGCGGAAAATAAACCGCAGTTTTGGACGCAGGTAACCATGTGCATGACTCCTGAACATCGGGAGGTGATTCGTTTTCTTGTTCTGCATAAAATGCATGATTTGGTCGTTTCGGGTCTGCCATGGTTACAGACCCACAATCCAGTCTTGGATTGGAAGGCAATGTCTGTGTCAAGTTGGGGCTGTCAGGGAATTCATGCTGATTCCCCGCCGGTGTCTATTGCTTCCTCTACTCCTTCGGAAGTTCCTGAGTATTTGTCTGATTATCAGGATGTATTCAGCGAGTCCAGGTCCAGTGCTCTGCCTCCTCATAGGGACTGTGACTGCGCCATAGATTTGATTCCAGGTAGTAAATTTCCTAAGGGAAGACTATTTAATCTGTCTGTACCTGAGCATGCCGCAATGCGTTCGTATATCAAGGAGTCTCTGGAGAAGGGGCATATCCGTCCATCCTCTTCTCCTCTTGGTGCGGGATTCTTTTTTGTGGCCAAGAAGGACGGATCTTTGAGACCTTGTATTGACTATCGGCTTCTGAATAAAATCACTGTTAAATTTCAGTATCCTTTGCCTCTGTTGTCGGACTTGTTTGCCCGGATTAAAGGTGCCAAGTGGTTCACCAAGATAGATCTTCGTGGTGCGTACAACCTTGTGCGCATTAAGCAAGGAGATGAATGGAAGACAGCATTTAATACGCCCGAAGGACATTTTGAGTACTTGGTGATGCCTTTTGGGCTCTCTAATGCTCCCTCAGTGTTTCAGTCCTTTATGCATGATATTTTCCGGAAGTATCTGGATAAATTTATGATTGTTTATCTGGATGATATTCTGGTTTTCTCTGAAGATTGGGACTCACATGTGGAGCAGGTCAGGATGGTGTTTCAGGTTTTGCGTGAGAATGCTTTGTTTGTTAAGGGCTCAAAGTGTCTCTTTGGAGTACAGAAGGTTCCCTTTTTGGGGTTTATTTTTTCCCCTTCTGCTGTGGAGATGGACCCAGTCAAGGTCCGAGCTATTCATGATTGGACTCAACCCACGTCAGTTAAGAGTCTTCAGAAGTTCTTGGGTTTTGCTAACTTCTACCGTCGTTTTATCGCTAATGTTTCTAGCGTTGTTAAACCTTTGACGGATATGACCAAGAAAGGTTCTGATGTTGCTAACTGGGCTCCTGCAGCCGTGGAGGCGTTCCAAGAGTTGAAGCGCCGGTTTACTTCGGCGCCTGTTTTGTGCCAGCCTGATGTCTCACTTCCCTTTCAGGTCGAAGTGGATGCTTCTGAGATTGGGGCAGGGGCCGTTTTGTCGCAGAGAGGCCCTGGTTGCTCGGTAATGAGACCATGTGCTTTCTTCTCTAGGAAGTTTTCGCCTGCTGAACGGAATTATGATGTTGGCAATCGGGAGTTGCTGGCCATGAAGTGGGCATTTGAGGAGTGGCGTCATTGGCTCGAGGGTGCTAAGCATCGTGTGGTGGTCTTGACTGATCACAAAAATTTGATGTATCTCGAGTCTGCTAAACGCCTGAATCCTAGACAGGCCCGCTGGTCATTGTTTTTCTCCCGTTTTGACTTTGTGGTCTCGTATTTACCAGGTTCAAAGAATGTGAAGGATGATGCTCTTTCAAGGAGCTTTGTGCCTGACTCTCCTGGAGTCGCAGAACCAGTTGGTATTCTTAAAGAGGGAGTTATCTTGTCGGCCATTTCTCCTGATTTGCGACGTGTGTTGCAGAGATTTCAGGCTGGTAGACCTGACTCTTGTCCACCTGACAGACTGTTTGTTCCTGATAAGTGGACCAGCAGAGTCATTTCCGAGGTTCATTCCTCGGTGTTGGCAGGGCATCCGGGAATATTTGGCACCAGAGATCTGGTGGCCAGGTCCTTTTGGTGGCCTTCCTTGTCACGGGATGTGCGGTCATTTGTGCAGTCCTGTGGGACTTGTGCTCGAGCTAAGCCTTGCTGTTCTCGTGCCAGCGGGTTGCTCTTGCCCTTGCCTGTCCCGAAGAGGCCTTGGACACACATTTCCATGGATTTCATTTCAGATCTCCCGGTGTCTCAGGGCATGTCTGTCATCTGGGTGGTATGTGATCGCTTTTCTAAAATGGTCCATTTGGTGCCTTTGCCTAAGCTGCCTTCCTCTTCCGATCTGGTTCCTGTGTTCTTTCAGAATGTGGTTCGTTTACACGGCATTCCTGAAAATAGTGTGTCTGACAGAGGATCCCAGTTTGTTTCCAGGTTCTGGCGATCCTTTTGTGCTAGGATGGGCATTGATTTGTCGTTTTCGTCTGCCTTTCATCCTCAGACTAATGGACAAACAAAGGGAACTAATCAGACTCTGGAGGCTTATTTGAGGTGTTTTGTTTCTGCAGATCAGGATGATTGGGTGACCTTCTTGCCGTTGGCTGAGTTTGCCCTTAATAATCGGGCTAGTTCCGCTACTTTGGTTTCGCCATTTTTCTGCAACTCTGGTTTCCATCCTCGTTTTTCCTCGGGACATGTGGAGCCTTCTGACTGTCCTGGGGTAGATTCTGTGGTGGATAGGTTGCAGCAGATCTGGAATCATGTGGTGGACAACTTAAAGTTGTCACAGGAGAAGGCTCAGCGTTTTGCCAACCACCGCCGCGGTGTGGGTCCCCGACTTCGTGTTGGGGATTTGGTATGGCTGTCTTCTCGATTTGTTCCTATGAAGGTCTCCTCTCCTAAATTTAAGCCTCGCTTCATCGGTCCTTACAAGATATTGGAAATCCTTAATCCTGTGTCCTTTCGCTTGGATCTTCCGGTGTCGTTTGCCATTCACAACGTGTTCCATAGGTCTTTGTTGCGGCGGTACGTTGTGCCTGTGGTTCCTTCTGTTGAGCCTCCTGCTCCGGTGTTGGTTGAGGGCGAGTTGGAGTACGTGGTGGAGAAGATCTTGGATTCTCGTCTCTCCAGACGGAGGCTTCAGTATCTGGTCAAGTGGAAGGGCTATGGTCAGGAGGATAATTCCTGGGTGGTTGCTTCTGATGTGCATGCGGCCGATTTAGTTCGTGCCTTTCACGCTGCTCATCCTGATCGCCCTGGTGGTCTTGGTGAGGGTTCGGTGACCCCTCCTTAAGGGGGGGGTACTGTTGTGAATTAGACTTTTTGGCTCCCTCTTGTGGTTACTAGTGATATGACTCTGGGATTGTCTTTCCTCAGTTTGGCACTCACCTGGGTCGTTAGTCCAGGGGTGTTGCTATATAAACTTCCTGGATCCTTAGTCCAGTGCCTGGCATCGTTGTAATCAGATCCTTTCTGTTTGCTCCTGTCTGCTGGTCCTGGTTCGTGCAAAATTAAGCTAAGTCCTGCTTCTTTGTTTTTTGGTTACTTGCTTGCTCTTATTTTTGTCCAGCTTGTACTAAATGTGATTCCTGATTTTGCTGGAAGCTCTAGGGGGCTGGTGTTCTCCCCCCGGGCCGTTAGACGGTTCGGGGGTTCTTGAATATCCAGCGTGGATATTTTGATAGGGTTTTTGCTGACCATATAAGTCATCTTACTATATTCTGCTATTAGCTAGTGGGCCTCTCTTTGCTAAATACCTAGCTCATTCTTACGTTTGTCTTTTCCTCTTACCTCACTGTTATTATTTGTTGAGGGCTTGTATCCAACTTTTGGGGTCTTTTCTCTGGAGGCAAGAAAGGTCTTTCTTTTCCCTTCTAGGGTTAATTAGTTCTCCGGCTGGCGCGAGACGTCTAGAACCAACGTAGGCACGTTCCCCGGCTGCTGCTATTTGTGGTGCTAGGATTAGATATATGGTCAGCTCAGTTACCACTGCCCTATGAGCTGTTTTTTTGTGTTTGCAGACTTAGTAATTATCTCTGAGACCTTCTGCCATTGGGGTCATAACACACATCTAGATAAGTTCCTTGGGGGGTCTAGTTTCCAAAATGGGGTCACTTGTGGGGTGTTTCTACTGTTTAGGCACATCAGGGGCTCTGCAAATGCAACGTGACGCCCGCAGACCATTCCATCAAAGTCTGCATTTCAAATGTCACTGCTTCCCTTCCGAGCCCTGACGTGCACCCAAACAGTGGTTTACCCCCACATATGGGGTACCAGCATACTCACTACAAACTGGGCAACAAATATTGGGGTCCAATTTCTCCTGTTACCCTTGTGAAAATAAAAAATTGCTTGCTAAAACATCTTTTTTGAGGAAAGAAAAATTATTTTTTTATTTTCACGGCTCTGCGTTGTAAACTTCTGTGAAGCACTTGGGGGTTGAACGTGCTCACCACACATCTAGATAAGTTCCTTGGGGGGTCTAATTTCCAAATTGGGGTCACTTGTGGGGGGTTTCTACTGTTTAGGCACATCAGGGGCTCTGCAAACGTAACATGATGCCCGCAGACCATTCCATCAAAGTCTGCATTTCAAAACGTCACTACTTCCCTTCCGAACCCCGACATGTGCCAAAACAGCGGTTTACCCCCACATGTGGGGTATCAGTGTACTCAGGAGAAACTGGACAACAACTTTTGGGGTCCAATTTCTCCTGTTACCCTTGGGAAAATAAAAAATTGTGGGCTAAAAAATCATTTTTGAGAAAAGAAAAATTATTTTTTATTTTCATGGCTCTGCGTTATAAACTTCTGTGAAGCACTTGGGGGTTCAAAAAGCTCACCACACATCTAGATTAGTTCCTTGGGAGGTCTAGTTTCGAAAATGGGGTCACTTGTGGGGGAGCTCCAATGTTTAGGCACACAGGGGCTCTCCAAACGCGACATGGTGTCCGCTAATGATTGGAGCTAATTTTCCATTCAAAAAGCCAAATGACGTGCCTTCCCTTCCGAGCCCTGCCGTGCGCCCAAACAGTGGTTTACCCCCACATATGGGGTATCATCGTACTCAGGACAAACTGGACAACAACATTTGGGGTCCAATTTCTCCTATTACCCTTGGGAAAATAAAAAATTCTGGGCTAAAAATCATTTTTGAGGAAAGAAAAATTATTTTTTATTTTCGCGGCTCTGTGTTATAAACTTCTGTGAAGCACCTGGGGGTTTTAAGTGCTCAATATGCATCTAGATAAGTTCCTTGGGGGGTCTAGATTCCAAAATGGGGTCACTTGTAGGGGAGCTCCAATGTTTAGGCACACAGGGGCTCTCCAAACGCGACATGGTGTCCGCTAACGATTGGAGCTAGTTTACCATTCAAAAAGTCAAATGGCGCACCTCCCCTTCCGAGCCTTGCCGTGCACCCAAACAGTGGTTTACCCCCACATATGAGGTATCGGCGTACTCAGGAGAAATTGCCCAACAAATTTTAGGATCCATTTTATCCTGTTGCCCATGTGAAAATGAAAAAATTGGGGCTAAAAAAAATTGTGTGTGAAAAAAAAGTACTTTTTCATTTTTACGGATCAATTTGTGAAGCACCTGAGGGTTTAAAGTGCTCACTATGCTTCTAAATAAGTTCCTTGGGGGGTCTAGTTTCCAAAATAGGGTCACTTGTGGGGTAGCTCCAATGTTTAGGCACACAGGGGCTCTCCAAACGTGACATGGTGTCCGCTAGCGATGGAGATAATTTTTCATTCAAAAAGTCAAATGGCGCTCCTTCCCTTCCGAGCCTTACCATGTGCCCAAACAGTGGTTTACCCCTACATGTGAGGTATCGGTGTACTCAGGAGAAATTGTCCAACAAATTTTAGGATCCATTTTATCCTGTTGCCCATGTGAAAATGAAAAAATTGAGGCTAAAATAATTTTTTTGTGAAAAAAAAGTACTTTTTCATTTTTACGGATCAATTTGTGAAGCACCTGGGGGTTTAAAGTGCTCACTATGCTTCTAGATAAGCTCCATGGGGGGTCTAGTTTCCAAAATGGGGTCACTTGTGGGGGAGCTCCAATGTTTAGGCACACGGGGGCTCTTCAAACGCGACATGGTGTCCGCTAAAGATTGGAGCAAATTTTCATTGAAAAAGTCAAATGGCGCTCCTTCCCTTCCGAGCCCTGCCGTGCGCCCAAACAGTGGTTTACCCCCACATATGAGGTATCAGCGTACTCAGGACAAATTGGACAACAACGTTCGTGGTCCAGTTTCTCCTTTTACCCTTGGGAAAATAAAAAAATTGTTGCTAAAAGATCATTTTTGTGACTAAAAAGTTAAATGTTCATTTTTTACTTCCATGTTGCTTCTGCTGCTGTGAAACACCTGAAGGGTTAATAAACTTCTTGAATGTGGTTTTGAGCACCTTGAGGGGTGCAGTTTTTAGAATGGTGTCCCTTTTGGGTATTTTCAGCCATATAGACCCCTCATGTGATACTAAAAGAAAGAACCTGGCACTCAACTTAATGCTTGTGAGATTTTAATCGTAGTAGCCAAAACGTTTCGGTCCTATATCTGGACCTTCATCAGTTACGTACTATGATGAAAAAAGACTTTTTTCATCATAGTACGTAACTGATGAAGGTCCAGATATAGGACCGAAACGTTTTGGCTACTACGATTAAAATCTCACAAGCATTAAGTTGAGTGCCAGGTTCTTTCTTTTAGTATCACATGGTGTGGGAACCTACCTGGGCACCACCAGTAGTAGTGCACACGGCTTTATCTTTGATATAGACCCCTCAAACTGACTTCAAATGTGAGGTGGTCCCTAAAAAAAATGGTTTTGTAAATTTTGTCGTAAAAATGAGAAATCACTGGTCAAATTTTAACCCTTATAACTTCCTAGCAAAAAAAAAATTTGTTTCCAAAATTGTGCTGATGTAAAGTGGACATGTGGGAAATGTTATTTATTAACTATTTTGTGTCACATAACTCTCTGGTTTAACAGAATAAAAATTCAAAATGTGAAAATTGCAAAATTTTCAAAATTTTCGCCAAATTTCCGTTTTTTTCACAAATAAACTCAGAAATTATTGACCTAAATTTACCACTAACATGAAGCCCAATATGTCACGAAAAAACAAGCTCAGAATCGCTAGGATCCGTTGAAGCGTTCCTGAGTTATTACCTCATAAAGGGACACTGGTCAGAATTGCAAAAAACGGCCAGGTCATTAAGGCCAAAATAGGCTGGGTCATGAAGGGGTTAATAAATAGTACCACTCTATGAGCCATCAATATATAAACATGGCCAAACTAGTGCTATGTTTGACAGTGATAATGAATACTAATGCGCCAAGATCGCGCTACAGAAATAGCTAAACAAACAGGATCTGAGCGGCGCATGCGCTGTCGGTCCCACATGCCAAAAGGATCCACCCCTCAGTGGCTGTGACGAGTCGGCGCACTAGCCCGGCGAAGCCAAGCGAGGTCGCGCGGCCAATCCTTGCCGCCAGGGGGAAGAACCGGCCGTGAGTCCAAGGCGCATGCGCACCACCTGTAATACCGCTACGAAACCAAGGCTGAAACTATATTGGGCAAATCTAAACCGAGCCATACAGCAAGGTACAAATAAGTCCCCTTGGGAGCTAAAAGTGCTATATAAGTGCTAATGTGTTAGATAATATAAAACCTTTGTAAATTCAACCTGCATGGATTTAACACATACAACAAATACATGGTGAAACAACAAATACATTATATACATATAATACATTAAAAAGTGAATAATTGCTGAAAAGCTGAGATCAGTGTCCTTAGTGAAGATCTTGGAACGGCACCTTTACATGGGCAGACATGCACTTATCGCTCTAGGAGACCATCAGTCACTGGCAGATAAAGGCTGAAGTATATGGAAAGCTGAAGTACTCTACTAAAATAAAAACAATCAATTAAGACAAATATAGACAGATAAAACAAACTACAACCCAAACCCATAAAATCATATCGGATACATAATGCCAGCCCAGTATATACTAAACCCCATGATACACATAAATAGTGATAAGACAGCTCAAGGATACCTAGAAAGTTTACAAAAAAGCCTCAAACCCTTGGCTTTCATTTAACCCCTGTGGAGCCATGGTACCCAGCCTATAGATCCAACGACTCTCTATCTGCGCAAGGAGTCGACTTAAATCGCCACCACGTATCCCCATGGAGACTGAATCGATGCCCCTCACCACAAGGCCCGTGGGATTACAGTTGTGGAACAACCTAAAGTGACGAGGTAAGGTTTTTAAACTCACATCATTCTCATCACTGGTTTTAGCCTTCACAATGTCCCTACAGTGTTCCCTAATACGGACCTTAAGTTCCTGAGTGGTGAGGCCGATATAAATTTTACCACAGGGGCAGGTGGCGTGATAAATGACGCCCTTAGTAGAGCAATTAATATATTTCCTTATATCATATTTTTTAGACCCATCGAAGTTGGTGAAGGTTTTAGCCTTAATTGTGTTGGTACAAGCCTTACACAGACCACATGGAAAAAAACCATTATTAGCACCAACCTCACATGTACCCCTAGTGAGTCTATTAGGATTATAAAAGCTGTGTACTAAGGTGTCTGATAGATTTTTGGATCTCCTAGCCGTCACAAGAGGTTTTGCAGGTAAGATTTTTTTAAATATGGGGTCAGTGAACAGTACTTGCCAATGTCTATCAATTATTTCCCTAAATTGACGCCATTTATTGTGATAGGTGGTAATTAACCTGACTTGACCAAAGTCCATATTTTAGTTTTTATTAGTATGCCTGTTATGAGCTGGTGGTTTAGGAGCAACATGGGACGTGCTCTGGAGGAGGTGGTACCTGTACTAACCGCAGTTCCTGAGCTTAACACAACACTAGAAGTAGCCGTGGGATGTTCCTGTCACTCCCTAGACACCTCGTCACAGCCGGAGGACTAACTACCCCTAAAGATAGAAACAGGAAAGCTATCTTGCCTCAAGAGAAAATCCCCAAAGTATAGGACAGCCCCCCACAAATATTGACTGTGAGTGGAGAGGGAAATGACATACGCAGAATGAAACCAGGATGTAGCAAAGGAGGCCAGTCTAACTAGATAAATAGAACAGGAAAGAATACTGTGCGGTCAGTATTAAAAACTAGAAAAATCCACCACAGAGTTTACAAAAATCTCCACACCTGACTAAAGGTGTGGAGGGTAAGTCTGCTTCCCAGAGCTTCCAGCTTAACTGAATAAATCCATACTGACAAGCTGGACTAGAAAAAACATAGAAAGTGCAGAAAGATTAAGTCCACAACAAGTGGACTGCAAAAGAACAAAGCAAGGACTTATCTTTGCTGAACTGGTCAGAATATCAGGGAAATCCAAGCAGAGATGTGAATCCAACCAGGAACCATTGACAACTGGCACAGGCTGAAGGATAGAACCAGGCTAAATAGTCGAGCCAGAAAGACAATCAGTAGAAGCAGCTGCTGACTACTAAATCCAAGGAGCAGCAGTACCACTTAAAACCACCGGAGGGAGCCCAAGAGCAGAACTCGCAAAAATGCCACTTACAACCACCGGAGGGAGCCCAAGAGCGGAATTCACAACAGTACCCCCCCCTTGAGGAGGGGTCACCGAACCCTCACTAGAGCCCCCAGGCCGATCAGGACGAGCCAAGTGAAAAGCACGAACCAAATCGGCAGCATGGACATCGGAGGCAACAACCCAAGAATTATCCTCCTGGCCATAACCCTTCCACTTGACAAGAAACTGAAGCCTCCGCCTCGAAAAACGAGAATCCAAAATTTTCTCAACCACATATTCTAACTCCCCATCAACCAACACCGGGGCAAGAGGATCAACAGAGGGAACAACGGGCACCACATATCTCCGCAACAAAGATCTATGGAAAACATTATGGATGGCAAAAGAGGCTGGAAGGGCCAAACGAAAAGATACCGGATTGATAATCTCAGAAATCTTATAAGGACCAATAAACCGAGGCTTGAACTTAGGGGAAGAAACCTTCATAGGAACATGACGAGAAGATAACCAGACTAAATCCCCCACCCGAAGCCGGGGACCAACACACCGATGGCGGTTAGCAAAACGTTGAGCCTTTTCCTGAGGCAAAGTCAAATTGTCTACCACGAGTCCAAATCTGCTGTAACCTGTCCATTACAGAATCCACACCAGGACAATCAGACGGCTCAACTTGCCCCGAAGAAAAACGAGGATGAAAACCAAAATTACAAAAGAAAGGCGAAACCAAAGTAGCCGAACTAGCCCGATTATTAAGGGCAAACTCGGCCAACGGCAAGAAAGCCACCCAATCATCCTGGTCAGCAGACACAAAGCATCTCAAATAGGTTTCCAAGGTCTGATTGGTTCGCTCAGTTTGGCCATTTGTCTGAGGATGGAACGCCGAAGAAAAAGACAAATCAATGCCCATCCTAGCACAAAAGGCCAGCCAAAACCTAGAAACAAACTGGGAACCTCTGTCAGACACAATATTCTCCGGAATGCCATGCAAACGAACCACATGCTGAAAAACAATGGAACCAAGTCAGAGGAGGAAGGCAATGGTACCAAATGGACCATTTTAGAGAACCGGTCACAAACCACCCAGATAACAGACATCTTCTGGGAAACAGGAAGATCCGAAATAAAATCCATGGAAATATGAGTCCAGGGCCTCTCAGGGACCGGCAAAGGCAAAAGCAACCCACTAGCGCGGGAACAGCAAGGCTTGGCCCGGGCACAAGTCCCACAGGATTGCACAAAAGAACGCACATCCTGCGACAAGGAAGGTCACCAAAAGGACCTAGCAACCAAATCTCTGGTACCAAAAATCCCAGGATGACCAGCCAACACCGAACAATGAACCTCAGAAATTACCTTACCTGTCCATCTATCAGGAACAAACAGCTTCCCCACAGGACAGCGGTCAGGTTTATCAGCCTGAAATTCCTGAAGCACCCGCCGTAAATCAGGGGAGATGGCAGAAAGAATCACCCCTTCCTTAAGAATGCCAACCGGCTCAAGGACTCCAGGAGAATCAGGCAAAAAACTCCTAGAGAGTGCATCAGCCTTAACATTCTTAGATCCCGGAAGATACGAGACCACAAAATCTAAACGGGAGAAAAACAGGGACCATCGAGCCTGTCTAGGGTTCATCCGCTTGGCCGACTCGAGGTAAATCAGATTCTTATGATCGGTCAAGACCACAACGCGGTGCTTGGCTCCCTCAAGCAAATGTCGCCACTCCTCAAATGCCCACTTCATGGCCAACAACTCCCGATTGCCGACATCATAATTGCGCTCCGCAGGCGAAAACTTTCTGGAAAAAAAAGCACACGGTTTCATCAAAGAACCATCAGAACTCCTCTGAGACAAAACGGCCCCTGCCCCAATCTCAGAAGCGTCAACCTCAACCTGAAAAGGAAGAGAAACATCCGGCTGACACAACACGGGGCAGAAGTAAATGGGCGTTTAAGCTCCTGAAAGGCCTCAACAGCCGCAGAGGACCAATTCGTCACATCAGCGCCTTTCTTCGTCAAATCGGTCAGGGGCTTAACCACACTGGAAAAGTTGGCAATGAAACGGCAACAAAAATTAGCAAAGCCCAAAAATTTCTGAAGACTCTTCACAGATGTGGGTTGAATCCAGTCATGAATGGCTTGGACCTTAACAGGATCCATTTCTATAGACGAGGGAGAAAAAATAAAACCCAAAAAAGAGACCTTCTGAACTCCAAATAGGCACTTAGACCCCTTCACAAATAAAGCATTATCACGAAGGATCTGGAATACCATCCTGACCTGCTTCACATGAGACTCCCAATCATCGGAAAAAATCAAAATATCATCCAAATACACAATCATGAATTTATCAAGAAAATTGCGGAAAATATCATGCATGAAGGACTGAAATACAGAAGGAGCATTAGAGAGCCCGAAAGGCATCACAAGGTATTCAAAATGGCCTTCGGGCGTATTAAATGCAGTTTTCCATTCATCACCCTGTTTAATACGAATAAGATTATATGCCCCTCGAAGGTCAATCTTAGTAAACCAACAGCCCCCTTGATCCGAGCAAACAAATCAGAAAGCAAAGGTAAAGGGTATTGGAATTTGACCGTGATCTTATTAAGAAGGCGATAATCAATACAGGGTCTCAAGGAGCCATCCTTCTTGGCAACAAAAAAGAATCCCGCTCCCAATGGTGACGAAGACGGCCGAATATGCCCCTTCTCTAAAGACTCCTTAACATTACTCCGCATAGCGGCATGCTCTGGCACAGACAGATTGAAAAGTCGGCCCTTAGGGAACTTACAGCCAGGAATCAAGTTAATAGCACAATCACAGTCCCTATGTGGAGGAAGGGAACTGGACTTGGGCTCATCAAATACATCCTGGAAATCTGACAAAAACTCAGGAACTTCAGAAGAGGGGGAAGAGGAAATTGACATCAAAGGAACATCACTATGTACCCCTTGACAACCCCAACTAGTCACAGACATAGATTTCCAATCCAGCACAGGATTATGTCCCTGTAACCATGGAAAACCCAGTACAACAATATCATGCAAATTATGCAACACCAGAAAACGGCAATCTTCCTGATGTGCTGGAGCCATGCACATGGTCAGCTGAGTCCAATACTGAGGTTTATCCTTGGCCAAAGGCGTAGCATCAATGCCCATCAAAGGAATACGGCTCTGCAAAGGCTGCAAGGAAAAACCACAGCGCCTGGCGAATTCCAAGTCCATCAAGTTCAGGGCAGCGCCTGAATCCACAAATGCCATGACAGAAAAGGACGATAATGAGCAAATCAAGGTCACAGATAAGAGAAATTTAGGCTGTACAGTACTGATGGTAACAGACCTAGTGACCCTCTTAGTACGCTTAGGGCAATCAGAAATAACATGAGCAGAATCACCACAGTAAAAACACAGCCTATTCTGGCATCTGAATCCCTGCCGTTCTGCTCTAGTCAAAATCCTATCACATTGCATAGGCTCAGGACTCTGCTCAGAGGACACTGCCATATGGTGCACAACTTTGCGCTCGTGCAGGCGCCGATCAATCTGAATGGCTAGACATAGATTCGCTCAAACCAGCAGGCGTGGGGAACCCCACCATAACATCTTTAAGGGCTTCAGAAAGACCCTTTCTGAAAATTGCTGCCAGAGCCTCCTCATTCCATTTAGTGAGCACAGACCATTTTCTAAATTTCTGGCAGTATACTTCTGCCGCTTCCTGACCCTGACACAGGACCAACAAGGTCTTTTCTGCATGATCCACAGAATTAGGTTCGTCATACAATAATCCAAGCGCTTGAAAAAATGCGTCTACATTAAGCAATGCCGGATCCCCTGATTCAAGGAAGAATGCCCAGTCCTGAGGGTCACCACGCAGCAGAGAGATGACAATTTTAACCTGCTGAATGGAATCACCAGAGGAACGGGGTTTCAAGGCAAAAAACAATTTGCAGTTATTTTTAATGTTCAAAAACTTGGATCTGTCCCCAAAAAACAAATCAGGGGTTGGAATTCTAGGCTCTAAAGCCGGAGTCTGGACAACATAATCTTGGATACTCTGTACTCTTGCAGCAAGTTGATCCACACGAGAAAACAAACCCTGAACATCCATGCCAGAGCCAAAATCCTGAACCACCCAGAGATTAAGAGGAAAAAAAAGACAAAACAGACTGCAGAAAAAAAAATGGCTCAGAACTTCCTTTTCCTTCTTTTGAGATGCATTTAATTCATTTTTGGCCAGTTGTACTGTTATGAGCTGGTGGTTTAGGAGCAACATGGGACGTGCTCTGGAGGAGGTGGTACCTGTACTGACCGCAGTTCCTGAGCTTAACACAACACTAGAAGTAGCCGTGGGATGTTCCTGTCACTCCCTAGACACCTCGTCACAGCCGGAGGACTAACTACCCCTAAAGATAGAAACAGGAAAGCTATCTTGCCTCAGAGAAAATCCCCAAAGGATAGGACAGCCCCCCACAAATATTGACTGTGAGTGGAGAGGGAAATGACATACGCAGAATGAAACCAGGATGTAGCAAAGGAGGCCAGTCTAACTAGATAAATAGAACAGGAAAGAATACTGTGCGGTCAGTATTAAAAACTAGAAAAATCCACCACAGAGTTTACAAAAATCTCCACACCTGACTAAAGGTATGGAGGGTAAATCTGCTTCCCAGAGCTTCCAGCTTAACTGAATAAATCCATACTGACAAGCTGTACTAGAAAAAACATAGAAAGTGCAGAAAGATTAAGTCCACAACAAGTGGACTGCAAAAGAACAAAGCAAGGACTTATCTTTGCTGAACTGGTCAGAATATCAGGGAAATCCAAGCAGAGATGTGAATCCAACCAGGAACCATTGACCACTGGCACAGGCTGAAGGATAGAACCAGGCTAAATAGTCGAGCCAGAAAGACAATCAGTGGAAGCAGCTGCTGACTACTAAATCCAAGGAGCAGCAGTACCACTTAAAACCACCGGAGGGAGCCCAAGAGCAGAACTCGCAAAAATGCCACTTACAACCACCGGAGGGAGCCCAAGAGCAGAATTCACAACATTTGCCCATATAAAAGTTCTTGTCTGGAACTATCAACTGCTCTCTTGTAACCCCTCCTAATGCTCTTTGTCATGATTCTCAATGGCGAGAGAACATAGCCCAGCATATATAAGAACTAGCTCTTGGAAGATGGAATCTAAACTGACCATGAACTAAACCTGCCGCACAATTAACAGTGGCCGGGTAGCGTGCCTACGTTTTATCCCTAGACGCCCAGCGCCGGCCGGAGGACTAACTAATCCTAGCAGAGGAAAATACAGTCCTGGGTCACCTCTAGAGAAATTTCCCCAAAAGGCAGACAGAGGCCCCCACATATATTGGCGGTGATTTTAGATGAAATGACAAACGTAGTATGAAAATAGGTTTAGCAAAATCGAGGTCCGCTTACTAGATAGCAGGAAGACAGAAAGGGCACTTTCATGGTCAGCTGAAAACCCTATCAAAACACCATCCAGAAATTACTTTAAGACTCTAGTATTAACTCATAACACCAGAGTGGCAATTTCAGATCACAAGAGCTTTCCAGACACAGTAACGAAACAGCAGCTGTGAACTGGAACAAAATGCAAAAACAAACAAGGACGAAAGTCCAACTTAGCTGGGAGTTGTCTAGTAGCAGGAACATGCAAAGAAAGGCTTCTGATTACATTGTTGACCGGCATGAAACTGACAGAGGAGCAAGGTTATATAGAGACTCCCACATCCTGATGGGAACAGGTGAACAGAGAGGATGATGCACACAAGTTCAATTCCACCAGTGGCCACCGGGGGAGCCCAGAATCCAATTTCACAACAGTACCCCCCCCTCAAGGAGGGGGCACCGAACCCTCACCAGAACCACCAGGGCGATCAGGATGAGCCCTATGAAAGGCACGGACAAGATCGGAGGCATGAACATCAGAGGCAGTCACCCAAGAATTATCCTCCTGACCGTATCCCTTCCATTTGACCAGATACTGGAGTTTCCGTCTGGAAACACGGGAGTCCAAGATCTTTTCCACAACGTACTCCAACTCACCCTCAACCAACACCGGAGCAGGAGGCTCAACGGAAGGCACAACCGGTACCTCATACCTGCGCAATAATGACCGATGAAAAACATTATGAATAGAAAAAGATGCAGGGAGGTCCAAACGGAAGGACACAGGGTTAAGAATCTCCAATATCTTGTACGGGCCGATGAACCGAGGCTTAAACTTAGGAGAAGAAACCCTCATAGGGACAAAACGAGAAGACAACCACACCAAGTCCCCAACACAAAGCCGAGGACCAACACGACGACGGCGGTTGGCAAAAAGCTGAGTCTTCTCCTGGGACAACTTCAAATTGTCCACTACCTGCCCCCAAATCTGATGCAACCTCTCCACCACAGCATCCACTCCAGGACAATCCGAAGATTCCACCTGACCGGAGGAAAATCGAGGATGAAACCCCGAATTACAGAAAAACGGGGACACCAAGGTGGCAGAGCTGGCCCGATTATTGAGGGCGAACTCCGCCAATGGCAAAAAAGCAACCCAATCATCCTGATCCGCAGACACAAAACACCTCAAATATGTCTCCAAGGTCTGATTAGTCCGCTCGGTCTGGCCATTAGTCTGAGGATGGAAAGCAGACGAAAAAGACAAATCTATGCCCATCCTAGCACAGAATGCCCGCCAAAATCTAGACACGAATTGGGTCCCTCTGTCAGAAACGATATTCTCCGGAATACCATGCAAACGAACAACATTTTGAAAAAACAGAGGAACCAACTCGGAAGAAGAAGGCAACTTACGCAAGGGAACCAGATGGACCATCTTAGAGAAACGGTCACACACCACCCAGATGACAGACATCTTGAGAAACAGGCAGATCCGAAATAAAATCCATCGAGATGTGCGTCCAAGGCCTCTTCGGAATAGGCAAGGGCAACAACAATCCACTAGCCCGAGAACAACAAGGCTTGGCTCGAGCACAAACGTCACAAGACTGCACAAAGCCTCGCACATCTCGTGACAGGGAAGGCCACCAGAAGGACCTTGCCACCAAATCCCTGGTACCAAAGATTCCAGGATGACCTGTCAACACAGAAGAATGAACCTCAGAGATGACTCTACTGGTCCAATCATCAGGAACAAACAGTCTACCAGGTGGGCAACGATCCGGTCTATCCGCCTGAAACTCCTGCAAGGCCCGCCGCAGGTCTGGAGAAACGGCAGACAATATCACTCCATCCTTAAGGATACCTGTGGGCTCAGAATTACCAGGGGAGTCAGGCTCAAAACTCCTAGAAAGGGCATCCGCCTTAACATTCTTAGAACCCGGTAGGTATGACACCACAAAATTAAACCGAGAGAAAAACAACGACCAGCGCGCCTGTCTAGGATTCAGGCGCCTGGCAGACTCAAGGTAAATTAAATTTTTGTGGTCAGTCAATACCACCACCTGATGTCTGGCCCCCTCAAGCCAGTGACGCCACTCCTCAAAAGCCCACTTCATGGCCAAAAGCTCCCGATTCCCAATATCATAATTCCGCTCGGCGGGCGAAAATTTACGGGAAAAAAAAGCACAAGGTCTCATCACGGGGCAGTCGGAACTTCTCTGCGACAACACCGCCCCAGCTCCGATTTCAGAAGCGTCGACCTCAACCTGAAAAGGAAGAGCAACATCAGGCTGACGCAACACAGGGGCGGAAGAAAAGCGGCGCTTAAGCTCCCGAAAGGCCTCCACAGCATCAGGGGACCAATCAGCAACATCAGCACCCTTCTTAGTCAAATCACTCAATGGTTTAACAACATCAGAAAAACCAGCAATAAATCGACGATAAAAGTTAGCAAAGCCCAAAAATTTCTGAAGACTCTTAAGAGAAGAGGGTTGCGTCCAATCACAAATAGCCTGAACCTTGACAGGATCCATCTCGATGGAAGAGGGGGAAAAAATGTATCCCAAGAAGGAAATCTTTTGAACCCCAAAAACGCACTTAGAACCCTTCACACACAAGGAATTAGACCGCAAAACCTGAAAAACCCTCCTGACCTGCTGGACATGAGAGTCCCAGTCATCCGAAAAAATCAGAATATCATCCAGATACACAATCATAAATTTATCCAAATAATCGCGGAAAATGTCATGCATAAAGGACTGGAAGACTGAAGGGGCATTTGAAAGACCAAAAGGCATCACCAAATACTCAAAGTGGCCCTCGGGCGTATTAAATGCGGTTTTCCACTCATCCCCCTGCTTGATTCGCACCAAATTATACGCCCCACGGAGATCAATCTTAGAGAACCACTTGGCCCCCTTTATACGAGCAAACAAATCAGTCAGCAGTGGTAACGGATATTGATATTTAACCGTGATTTTATTCAAAAGCCGATAATCAATACACGGCCTCAAAGAGCCATCTTTCTTAGACACAAAGAAAAAACCGGCTCCTAAGGGAGATGACGAAGGACGAATATGTCCCTCTTCCAAGGACTCCTTTATATATTCTCGCATAGCAGCGTGTTCAGGCACAGACAGATTAAATAAACGACCCTTAGGGTATTTACTACCCGGGATCAAATCTATGGCACAATCGCACTCCCGGTGCGGAGGTAGTGAAACAAGCTTGGGTTCTTCAAAAACGTCACGATAGTCAGACAAGAATTCAGGAATCTCAGAGGGAATAGATGATGAAATGGAAACCAAAGGTACGTCCCCATGAGTCCCTTTACATCCCCAGCTTAACACAGACATAGCTCTCCAGTCGAGGACTGGGTTATGAGATTGCAGCCATGGCAATCCCAGCACCAAAACATCATGTAGATTATACAGCACCAGAAAGCGAATAATCTCCTGGTGATCCGGATTAATACGCATAGTTACTTGTGTCCAGTATTGTGGTTTATTACTAGCCAATGGGGTGGAGTCAATCCCCTTCAGAGGTATAGGAGCTTCCAAAGGCTCCAAATCATACCCACAGCGTTTGGCAAAGGACCAATCCATAAGACTCAAAGCGGCGCCAGAGTCGACATAGGCGTCCGCGGTAATAGATGATAAAGAACAAATCAGGGTCACAGATAGAATAAACTTAGACTGTAAAGTGCTAATTGAAACAGACTTGTCAAGCTTCTTAGTACGCTTAGAGCATGCTGATATAACATGAGTTGAATCACCACAATAGAAGCACAACCCATTTTTTCGTCTAAAATTCTGCCGCTCGCTTCTGGACAGAATTCTATCACATTGCATATTTTCTGGCGTCTTCTCAGTAGACACCGCCAAATGGTGCACAGGTTTGCGCTCCCGCAGACGCCTATCGATCTGAATAGCCATTGTCATGGACTCATTCAGACCCGCAGGCACAGGGAACCCCACCATAACATCCTTAATGGCATCAGAGAGACCTTCTCTGAAAATCGCCGCCAGGGCGCACTCATTCCACTGAGTAAGCACAGACCATTTACGGAATTTCTGGCAGTATATTTCAGCTTCATCTTGCCCCTGAGATAGGGACATCAAAGCTTTTTCCGCCTGAAGCTCTAAATGAGGTTCCTCATAAAGCAACCCCAAGGCCAGAAAAAACGCATCCACATTGAGCAACGCAGGATCCCCTGGTGTCAATGCAAAAGCCCAATCTTGAGGGTCGCCCCGGAGCAAGGAAATTACAATCCTGACCTGCTGTGCAGGATCTCCGGCAGAGCGAGACTTCAGGGACAAAAACAATTTGCAATTATTTTTAAAATTTTGAAAGCAAGATCTATTCCCTGAAAAAAATTCAGGCAAAGGAATTCTAGGTTCAGACATAGGTGCATGAACAACAAAATCTTGCAAATTTTGTACCTTCGTGGCGAGATTATTCAAACCTGTAGCTACACTCTGAAGATCCATTTCAAACAGGTGAACACAGAGCCACTCAAGGATTAGAAGGAGAGAAAGAGAGGAAGGCTGCAGTATAGGCAGACTAGCAAGTGATTCAATTATGAGCACACTCAGAACTAGAGGAAAAAAAAAAAAAATTTTCAGCAGACTTCTTTTTTCTCTCCTTTCTCAGCCAATAATTTAACCCTTTTGGGCCGGTCAAACTGTCATGATTCTCAATGGCGAGAGAACATAGCCCAGCATATATAAGAACTAGCTCTTGGAAGATGGAATCTAAACTGACCATGAACTAAACCTGCCGCACAATTAACAGTGGCCGGGTAGCGTGCCTACGTTTTATCCCTAGACGCCCAGCGCCGGCCGGAGGACTAACTAATCCTAGCAGAGGAAAATACAGTCCTGGCTCACCTCTAGAGAAATTTCCCCAAAAGGCAGACAGAGGCCCCCACATATATTGGCGGTGATTTTAGATGAAATGACAAACGTAGTATGAAAATAGGTTTAGCAAAATCGAGGTCCGCTTACTAGATAGCAGGAAGACAGAAAGGGCACTTTCATGGTCAGCTGAAAACCCTATCAAAACACCATCCAGAAATTACTTTAAGACTCTAGTATTAACTCATAACACCAGAGTGGCAATTTCAGATCACAAGAGCTTTCCAGACACAGTAACGAAACAGCAGCTGTGAACTGGAACAAAATGCAAAAACAAACAAGGACGAAAGTCCAACTTAGCTGGGAGTTGTCTAGTAGCAGGAACATGCAAAGAAAGGCTTCTGATTACATTGTTGACCGGCATGAAACTGACAGAGGAGCAAGGTTATATAGAGACTCCCACATCCTGATGGGAACAGGTGAACAGAGAGGATGATGCACACAAGTTCAATTCCACCAGTGGCCACCGGGGGAGCCCAGAATCCAATTTCACAACAGCTCTTTTTGCTATAACCCCTATCCTGAAAGCGTTCTGCCAAATCCTTGGCCTGAACTTCAAAATCATCGGGGTTAGTGCAAATCCTTTTGGCCCGAAGGAATTGGCCAACCGGGATGCCTCTAATGGTGGACCCAGGATGAGATGAGGTAGCGTGTAGGAGGGAGTTCGTCGCAGTGGGCTTTCTGTACAGGTTAGTTTGCAAGCGTCCATTTTGGGCAGCACTGATGTAGAGATCTAAAAATTCAACTTCCCTCCCTGCTTTGAAAGTAAGCTTAATGTTGAGGTCATTGTTATTTAACAAAGTCATATAGGTATTCAAATCATTGATGGACCCATCCCATATAAACCAGATGTCATCAATAAACCTCATCCAGCCCAAGACCGAGCTGGATGAGGGTATTGGGTTGCACACAAAGATCTCCCGTTCCCATGCCCCAAGGAACAAATTGGCGTACGAGGGGGCACAACTGGCCCCCATCGCCGTGCCCTGTATCTGCAGGTACGTGATATTTTTGAAAATGAAGATATTATGGGTTAGGGCGTAATCCAATAATTGCATTAAAATGTCCACCATGTCACGGTCAATATTGCTAGAGCTGAGGAATAATCTGGTGGCACAAAGTCCATCACTGTGACGAATAGATGTATATAGTGATTCAACATCGGCAGTAACCATTACTGCCGAATCACTAAGATAAATATCCTCAATTCTACGCAATGCCGCATTGGTGTCCTGTATATATGATGGTAATTCATATACAAGGGGCTTGAGATAATGATCAATGATCTTGGTGATAATTTCACATAGACTCCACCCTCCTGAGATAATCGGTCTCCCGGGGGGTCCAGAGGATCCTTGTGGATCTTTGGGATCAAATACAAAGTTGGGAGTCGCGGGTGCATTTTTTTTATAGTGTCCACAAATTTTTTTTGAATAATACCCTGAGAGAATGCATCCTCCAAGATTGTAATTAGTTCGTCATGAAAAGCAGGCATTGGACTGCCATAAAGTCGACGGTAAATAAATAAAGATTTACAACTGGAATATTTCATTCAGTGGTATCTAGGATCAGGGATTTTAGTGTTCCTTTTTATTTTTTTGAGCAATATATATATATATATATATATATATATATATATATATATATGTGTGTATGTATATATATATATATATATATATATATATATATATATATATATACACACACACACATATTATATATATATATATATATATATATACATACATACACACACAGCCATCCCGTTATATATACACACCGCCATCCCCTGTAAAATTATACATATATACAGTACAGACCAAAAGTTTGGACACACCTTCTCATTTAAAGATTTTTCTGTATTTTCATGACTATGGAAATTGTACATTCACACTGAAGGTATCAAAACTATGAATTAACACATGTGGAATTATATACTTAACAAAAAAGTGTGAAACAACTGAAAATGTCTTATATTCTAGGTTCTTCACAGTAGCCACCTTTTGCTTTGATGACTGCTTTGCACACTCTTGGCATTCTCTTGATGATCTTCTAGAGGTAGTCACCGGGAATGGTTTTCACTTCACAGGTGTGCACCGTCAGGTTTAATAAGTGGGATTTCTTGCCTTATAAATGGGGTTGGGACCATCAGTTGTGTTGTGCAGAAGTCTGGAGGATACACAGCTGATAGTCCTACTGAATAGACTGTTAGAATTTGTATTATGGCAAGAAAAAAGCAGCTAAGTAAAGAAAAATGAGTGGCCATCATTACTTTAGTATAAATCAATTTTATTGGTCACAGTAATAAAGAATAATGATAAATAATACAAATTAGTATATCTGAGCAATAATAGGCAGAGGTTACAAGTTAGTCAAGTGAAATAATGTTACAGCATTTTAGTTTTATAGCTTGACTTTCTTGTTAACAGTGTTGTTACTTATCCCAAAAATTACAAAGTGTTAACAGCAGGGATAGACAATAACCAATATTGAATTCTTTATAATCATTGAAAAGTACAATGTACAGTCAAACTGAACATGAGAAAGACAAACAGGAGGAGAAAGAAAAGGGAAAGAAAAGGGGGTGGGAGAGGAAGAGAGGAATGGGTGGGGGTATGGGGGATGCGGGGAGGGAGTAAGGCTGCCATTCCGCTCCAACGGACAGGGCGCAGGCCGATAGGACGGCCCGAGACTACGCAAGAGTGAGCTACATGATACATCAGGTTCCGGAAATCCAAAGATCAAGCTCAGGGGTTTCCCTGAAAGCAATCCAGGGGGCCCATGTGTTGTAAGTTTTTTCTACATTGCCTGATGACTGACTTATCAGCTGTTCCATTCTATAGATGCTGTTAAGTTCATCCACAAATTCCGATCGGGTGGGTAACTTTTCTTGTTTCCAGAAATGTGGAATAAGATTCCTAACTGCGGTAAGGAAGTGTCTCAGGATGCCCTTCTTGAACTTAGATATCGATAAATCGCACAAAGACAACAATGCTAGACTTGCTGAGGGTTGGACCTGTGTGATTGACATCCTATTATGAAGTTCAAAGACAGCCAACCACAGATCCCTTATGGGAGGGCAGTCCCACCAAATATGCATGTAAGAGCCTATTTCCTTTAAGCATCTCCAACAGGTGTCGGGAGTCGTGGGAAACACTGCATGCACCATGGAGGGGCATCTATACCATCTTGCCAGGATCTTATAGCTCCTCTCCTGTGATACTGCGCATAATGACGATCTGGACGAGAAGAGAAGAATTTTTTCCTTATCCTCGGATGACAAAGGTTTTCCCAGGTCACCCTCCCATTTTGAGAAAAACATTGGCCAACCCTGCAGTGGAGCCCTCCCTTCTTGGAAGATTTTATATAGCAGCGAGACAGTATGATCTGGAGGGTTTGTTGATATGCAAAGCATCTCAAAGGGTGTTAATGGCCTACTAATATTGGTTTGTTTAGAAATTGTGTGGATATAGCTTTTTAGTTGTTCATAAAAGAACCAATCAACAGAATGTGTTTCTTCCTCTGGGAACAATTCCCGAAGGGACTTCATCCCAGAATCCTTTAAATAATCATGGATGATGGGTTTGGAATCTTTTCTCTTGTTTAGATACACCTCTCTATGCAGCCCCGCCGAAAAAGCAGGGTTATCATAAATTGGGATCAAGGGGCCCGGGATAGTTGTAATCTGAAGGTCTTTGTTAAGGTACCGTCACACTAGGCGATATCGCCAGCGATCCGTGACGTTGCAGCGACCTGGATAGCGATATCGCTGTATTTGACACGCAGCAGCGATCTGGATCCCGCTGTGAAATTGCTGGTCGCTGCTAGAAGGTCTGCACTTTATTTGGTCGCTAGGTCGCCGTGTATCGCCGTGTTTGACAGCAAAAGCAAGGATACCAGCGATATTTTACACTGGTAACCAGGGTAAACATCGGGTTACTAAGCGCAGGGCCGCGCTTAGTAACCCGATGTTTACCCTGGTTACCAGCGTAAAAGTTAAAAAAACAAACAGTACATACTCACCAGCGCGTCCCCCAGCCTCTGCTTCCTGACACTGACTGAGCGCCGGCCCTAAACTGAAAGTGAAAGCACAGCGGTGACGTCACCGCTCTGCTGTTAGGGCCGGAGCTCAGTCAGTGTCAGGAAGCAGACGCTGGGGGACGCGCTGGTGAGCATGTACTGTTTGTTTTTTTACATTTTACGCTGGTAACCAGGGTAAACATCGGGTTACTAAGCGCGGCCCTGCGCTTAGCAACCCGATGTTTACCCTGGTTACCCGGGGACCTCGGCATCGTTGGTCGCTGGAGAGCGGTCTGTGTGACAGCTCTCCAGCGACCAAACAGCGACGCTGCAGCGATCGGCATCGTTGTCGCTATCGCTGCAGCGTCGCTTAATGTGACGGTACCTTTTCTGTTTTTGATAAGAAGCAATATATTTCGTGTAAGGAAGGGTATATAGATGCCTGATCCTATCCCCTTACCACCCGTCCAAAGAACAACCTGGGAGTCACATCCATTAAGATTATTTTCTAAGTTCACCCATTTTTTACTATTTTTACTATGATAAAGGTCCAGGACACATGTTCCTATTGATGCATAACTATAGATCGCAAGATCCGGGAGGCCCAATCCACCTGTCAGTTTAGATCTACTTAACCCCTTCCCGACCTGTGACACAGCGTATGCGTCATGAAAGTCGGTGCCTTCCCGACCTGTGACGCATATGCTGTGTCACAGAATGATCGCGTCCCTGCAGATCGGGTGAAGGGGTTAACTCCTATTTTACCCGATCTGCAGGGAGAGGGGGAGTGGTACTTCAGCCCAGGGGGGGTGGCTTAACCCCCCCGTGGCTACGATCGCTCTGATTGGCTGTTGAAAGTGAAACTGCCAATCAGAGCGATTTGTAATATTTCACCTATGAAAATGGTGAAATATTACAATCCAGCCATGGCCGATGCTGCAATAGCATCTGCCATGGCTGGAGACCCCGATCTGCCCCCACCCCAGCCCACCGATCGCCCCCCCAGTCGTCCTTTTTGCCCCGATGTCCGTTCCGCTCCCCTCCTCCCTCCTGTCGGCTCCCCCGGTCCTCCTGTCCGCTCCCCAGGTCCTCCGATCCCCCCCCCCGTGTTCCGGTCCCACCCCCCCATACTTACCTAGCTCCGATGTCCCTCCCGGTGTCCGGCCGTCTGCTTCATGGGCGCCGCCATCTTGGAAAATGGCGGGCGCATGAGCAGTACGCCCGCCGAATCTGACAGCCGGCAGATTCGTTCCTGCACATTTTGGTCGCTGTGATAAGTTCTATCACAGCGATCAAAATAAAAAAAATAGTAAATTAATCACCCCCTTTATCACCCCCATAGGTAGGGATAATAATAAAATACAGAAAATATAATTATTTTAGTTTTTCCATTAGGGTTAGGGTTAGGGGTAGGGTTAGGGTTAGGGTTAGGGTTAGGGGTAGGGTTAGGGGTAGGGTTAGGGTTAGGGTTAGGGGTAGGGTTGCACTTAGGGTTGCACTTAGGGTTGCACTTAGGGTTGCACTTAGGGTTGCACTTAGGGTTGCACTTAGGGTTGCACTTAGGGTTGCACTTAGGGTTGCACTTAGGGTTGCACTTAGGGTTGCACTTAGGGTTGCACTTAGGGTTGCACTTAGGGTTGCACTTAGGGCTAGGGTTGCACTTAGGGCTAGGGTTGCACTTAGGGTTGCACTTAGGGTTGCACTTAGGGCTAGGGTTGCGCTTAGGGCTAGGGTTGCACTTAGGGTTGCACTTAGGGTTGCACTTAGGGTTGCACTTAGGGTTGCACTTAGGGCTAGGGTTGCACTTAGGGTTGCACTTAGGGTTGCACTTAGGGCTAGGGTTGCACTTAGGGCTAGGGTTGCACTTAGGGTTGCACTTAGGGTTGCACTTAGGGTTGCACTTAGGGTTGCACTTAGGGCTAGGGTTGCACTTAGGGCTAGGGTTGCACTTAGGGCTAGGGTTGCACTTAGGGTTGCACTTAGGGTTGCACTTAGGGCTAGGGTTGCACTTAGGGTTGCACTTAGGGTTGCACTTAGGGTTGCACTTAGGGCTAGGGTTGCACTTAGGGTTGCACTTAGGGTTGCACTTAGGGTTGCACTTAGGGCTAGGGTTGCACTTAGGGTTGCACTTAGGGTTGCACTTAGGGTTGCACTTAGGGCTAGGGTTGCACTTAGGGTTGCACTTAGGGCTAGGGTTGCACTTAGGGTTGCACTTAGGGCTAGGGTTGCACTTAGGGTTAGAATTAGGGTTAGAATTAGGCTATGTGCACAAGGTGCGGATTTGGCTGCGGATCCGCAGCGGATTGGTCGCTGCGGATTCGTATCAGTTTTCCATCACGTTTACAGTACCACGTAAACCTATGGAAAACCAAATCCGCTGTGCCCATGGTGCGGAAAATACAGCGCGGAAACGCTGCGTTGTATTTTCCGCAGCATGTCAATTCTTTGTGCAATTCCGCAGCGTTTTACACCTGCTCCATAATAGGAATCCGCAAGTGAAATCCACACAAAAAACACTGGAAATCCGCGGTAAATCCGCAGGTAAAGCGCAGTGCGTTTTACCTGCAGATTTTTCAAAAACTGCAGAAAAATCCACACAAATCCGCAACGTGAGCACATAGCCTTAGGGTTGGAATTAGGGGTAAGACTAGGGTTAGGGGTGTGTTGGGGTTAGGGTTGTGGTTAGGGTTGGGATTAGAGTTAGGGGTGTGTTGGGGTTAGTGTTGGAGGTAGAATTGAGGGGTTTCCACTTTTTAGGCACATCAGGGGGTCTCCAAACGCGACACGGCGCCACCATTGATTCCAGCCAATCTTGCGTTGAAAAAGTAAAATGGTGCTCTCTCCCTTCCGAGCCCCGACGTGTGCCCAAACAGTGCTTTACCCCCACATATGGGGTACCAGCGTACTCAGGAGAAACTGATCAACAACTTTTGGGGTCCAATTTCTCCTGTAACCCTTGGGAAAATAAAAAATTGCGGGCTAAAAAATTATTTTTGAGGAAAGAAAAATGATTTTTTATTTTCACGGCTCTGCGTTATAAACTTCTGTGAAGCACTTGGGGGTTCAAAGTGCTAACCACACATCTAGATAAGTTCCCTTGGGGGTTTAGTTTCCAAAATGGGGTCACTTGTGGGGAGTTTCTACTGTTTAGGCACATCAGGGGCTCTGCAAACGCAACGTGATGCCCGCAGAGCATTCCATCAAAGTCTGCATTTCAAAACGTCACTACTTCACTTCCGAGCTCCGGCATGTGCCCAAACAGTGGTTTACCCCCACATATGGGGTATCACCGTACTCAGGAGAAACTGGACAACAACTCTTGGGGTCAAATTTCTCCTGTTACCCTTGGGAAAATAAAAAAAATCAGGGCTAAAAAATTTTTTTTGAGGAAAGAAAACGTATTTATTATTTTCACGGCTCTGCGTTATAAACTTCTGTGAAGCACTTAGAGGTTCAAAGTGCTCACCACACATCTAGATAAGTTCCCTTGGGGGTTTAGTTTCCAAAATGGGGTCACTTGTGGGGGGTTTCTACTGTTTAGGCACATCAGGGGCTCTGCAAACGCAACGTGATGCCCGCAGAGCATTCCATCAAAGTCTGCATTCCAAAACGTCACTACTTCCCTTCTGAACCCCGACGTGTGCCCAAGCAGTGGTTTACCCCCACATATGGGGTATCAGCGTACTCAGGAGAAACTGGACAACAACTATTGGGGTCAAATTTCCCCTGTTACCCTTGGAAAAATAAAAAATTCAGGGCTAAAAAAAATTTTTTGAGAAAAGAAAAAATATTTTTTATTTTCATGGCTCTGCGTTATAAACTTCTGTGAAGCACTTGGGGGTTCAAAGTGCTCACCACACATCTAGATTAGTTCCTTGGGAGGTCTAGTTTCCAAAATGGGGTCACTTATGGGGAAGCTCCAATGTTTAGGCACACAGGGGCTCTCCAAACGCGACATGGTGTCCGCTAATGATTGGAGCTAATTTTCCATTCAAAAAGCCAAATGGCGTGCCTTCCCTTCCAAGCCCTGCCGTGCACCCAAACAGTGGTTTACCCCCACATATGGGGTATCATCGTACTCAGGACAAACTGGACAACAACATTTGGGGTCCAATTTCTCCTGTTACCCTTGGGAAAATAAAAAATTCTGGGCTAAAAATCATTTTTGAGGAAAGAAAAATTATTTTTTATTTTCACGGCTCTGCGTTATAAACTTCTGTGAAGCACTTGTTGGTTTAAAGTGCTCACTATGCATCTAGATAAGTTCCTTGGGGGGTCTAGTTTCCAAAATGGGGTCACTTGTGGGGGAGCTCCAATGTTTAGGCACACAGGGGCTCTCCAAACGCGACATGGTGTCCGCTAACGATTGGAGCTACTTTTCCATTCAAAAAGTCAAATGGCGCGCCTTCCCTTCCGAGCCTTGCCATGCGCCCAAACAGTGGTTTACCCCCACATATGAGGTATCGGCGTACTCAGGAGAAATTGCCCAACAAATTTTAGGATCCATTTTATCCTGTTGCCCATGTGAAAATTAAAAAATTGAGGCTAAAAGAATTTTTTTGTGAAAAAAAAGTACTTTTTCATTTTTACGGATCAATTTGTGAAGCACCTGAGGGTTTAAAGTGCTCACTATGCATCTAGATAAGTTCCTTGGGGGGTCTCCTTTCCAAAATGGGGTCACTTGTGGGGAAGCTCCAATGTTTAGTCACACAGGGGCTCTCCAAACGCGACATGGTGTCCGCTAACGATGGAGATAATTTTTCATTCAAAAAGTCAAATTGCGCTCCTTCCCTTCCGAGACTTACCATGTGCCCAAACAGTGGTTTACCCCCACATGTGAGGTATCAGTGTACTCAGGAGAAATTGCCCAACAAATTTTAGGATCCATTTTATCCTGTTGCCCATGTGAAAATTAAAAAATTGAGGCTAAAATATTTTTTTTGTGAAAAAAAAGTACTTTTTCATTTTTACGGATCAATTTGTGAAGCACCTGGGGGTTTAAAGTGCTCACTATGCTTCTAGATAAGTTCCTTGGGGGGTCTAGTTTCCAAAATGGGGTCACTTGTGGGGGAGCTCCAATGTTTAGGCACACGGGGGCTCTCCAAACGCGACATGGTGTCCGCTAAAGATTGGAGCCAATTTTTCATTCAAAAAGTCAAATGGCGCTCCTTCCCTTCCGAGTTCTGCCGTGCGCCCAAACAGTGGTTTACCCCCACATATGAGGTATCAGCGTACTCAGAACAAATTGGACAACAACGTTCGTGGTCCAGTTTCTCCTTTTACCCTTGGGAAAATAAAAAAATTGTTGCTAAAAGATCATTTTTGTGACTAAAAAGTTAAATGTTCATTTTTTCCTTCCATGTTGCTTCTGCTGCTGTGAAACACCTGAAGGGTTAATAAACTTCTTGAATGTGGTTTTGAGCACCTTGAGGGGTGCAGTTTTTAGAATGGTGTCACTTTTGGGTATTTTCAGCCATATAGAACCCTCAAATTGACTTCAAATGTGAGGTGGTCCCTAAAAAAAATGGTTTTGTAAATTTTGTTGTAAAAATGAGAAATCACTGGTCAAATTTTAACCCTTATAACTTCCTAGCAAAAAAAAATGTTGTTTCCAAAATTGTGCTGATGTAAAGTAAACATGTGGAAAATGTTATTTATTAACTATTTTGTGTCACATAACTCTCTGGTTTAACAGAATGAAAATTCAAAATGTGAAAATTACAAAATTTTCAAAATTTTCGCCAAATTTCCATTTTTTTCACAAATAAACGCAGAAATTATCGACCTAAATTTACCACTAACATGAAGCCCAATATGTCACGAAAAAACAATCTCAGAATCGCTACAATCCGTTGAAGCGTTCCCGAGTTATTACCTCATAAAGGGACACTGGTCAGAATTGCAAAAAACGGCAAGGTCATTAAGGCCAAAATAGGCTGGGTCATGAAGGGGTTAATATCGTATATGAGATACACGCCCGACTATGAGACCAAATAAAACGGGTAATTATTTGTTTGAGGCGGGAAAAAAAGGAAGCTGGTAGGTATAGGGGAATTGTTTGAAAAAAGTATAAGAGACGAGGCAGGAGGTCCATCTTGACTGCATTGATCCTGCCCAGCCAAGACAACTGGAGCCTGTGCCACCTTTCCAAGTCCGAATTTGTTTTTTGTAAGATTGGCGCAAAATTGGTCTCAAACAATTTAGATGTTTTGTTTGTAATTTTGATACCCAAGTATGTGAGAAAGTCAAAGCGCCATTTGAATGGAAAGGCCGATTTTAATTGATCAACTAAGGGGAGTTGAAGTGAAATGTTTAGGATTTCGGATTTGTGAGAGTTTATTTTAAAATTGCTTAGGAGACCGAATTTATGTAGTTCCGAAATAATGTTTGGTAAGCTCGTGGAGGGAGACGTGATATATAGGAGAATGTCATCCGCAAAAAGTGCTAGCTTATGTTCTTCAGGATGTAATTTTATACCATTAATTGAAGGGTTATTTCTCAAGGCCACGGCTAGGTGTTCCATTGTTAGGATGTACAAGAGGGGAGAGAGTGGACACCCCTGCCTCGTTCCATTCCTGATCGGGAACACGTCCGATAACGCGCCATTTACATTGACCTGGGCACTAGGAGAGGAATACAAAGCGGAGATCCTGCTCAGCATGTTCTCTTTTAGACCAATTTCCCCTAGAGTCTGTGAAATGAATTCCCAGTGGACCCGATCAAAAGCTTTTTCAGCATCGATTGACATGATACATAGTGGATCCCCCTCCCTCTCCGCTCTGTCAATTAGAGAGATAGTTCGGATCGTGTTGTCTCTCGCTTCTCTTCCTGGGACAAAGCCCACCTGGTCCTGGTTTATTAATTTTGGTAAGAGAGGGTTTAATCTATTTGCTAGCATTTTTGCATATATTTTGATATCTAAATTTATCAGAGAGATCGGGCGGTAATTATCACATGTTGAAGGGTCTTTACCTGGCTTGGGAAGAACTGTTATGTGGGCGGTGAGTGCCTGTGTAGGAAAGGAACCTCCGAGAGAGATAGAGTTACAAGCTTTCAGGAATATTGGACTGAGCAGCGTGTTGAACGACTTGTAGAAGCCTGCTGAAAACCCGTCAGGGCCCGGGCTCTTACCCTGTTTTAGGGCGCTAATGGTGTCAGAGACTTCCTCCACTGAAAAATCCTTTTCAAGATCAAGTAGATCCCCTCCGGTAATATGGGTAATTTATGTTCCTGTAGGTATGATCTGATTTTATTACGGAACAAGTGTAATGGTGTGTCTTTATAGTGTCCTGCTATGTTGTATAAAGATTTGTAATAATTGCTAAAGTTGGAAAGAATGTCTCTGGTGTTAAACACTTTTTTCCCCTGATTGTTTTTGATAAAAGGAATGTAAGTATTGGGATTGCGTTGTTTAAGAGCTCTAGCTAAGAGCCTGCCACTTTTATTGCCGAGTTGGCAGAATCAGCTTTTGAGTCTCTGAGGCATTTGGATTTTTGGTCTATAATAGTTAGCAGTTTCTGCCTGGCCGATGAGAGCCGAGCAAATGTGCTGGCCTCAAGGTCACGCTTGTGTTTGATTTCTAGTTGGTGGATTTGCTCTGTTAGGTTGAATATTTCCACCGCCCTTTCTTTTTTCAACCTAGCGCCATGAGAGATGAGAACTCCCCTTATTACACTCTTCAAAGCCTCCCATTTCACAGTGGGGGACGTGGTGTCTACTTCGTGGTCAGCCAGGAAATCTGTGATTGTTTGTTCAATCTTGAATTTACATAATGGATCCTGGAGCAGATTTTCATTCAGACGCCATGAGAAACCCGGTCTCGAGGCATAATGAAGTGAGATTGTTAGGTAAATAGGAGCGTGATCTGACCACAATATCGACCCCACGTCCGCCTTTACCTGCATATCAAAAGCAGCTTATGTGAAATGAAAAAATAGTCTATTCTACTGTAAGAATTATGTATTTTTGAGAAGAAGCTATAGTCCTTAGTTGTTGGGTTAAGAACCCTCCAGACATCTATCAGTCTCAAGCTGCGCAACTGGGATTTTATATTGTTAATAGAAGATGAAGAATACGAAGACTTACCCGAAGAGACATCCACTGCAGGGTTCATTGGGATGTTAAAGTCGCCCCCAAGTATCACAGGAGAAGAGCCAGCAAACTCCTCAAGGCGTCTTTTGCAGTCGGCTCCAAACTTCTGCTGTCCTTGGTTTGGGAAATACATGTTAGCTATTACAAGTTTATGAGCTGCCCATGAGATAAGTAGGAAGATAAATCTACCATTTTTGTCAATTAGTGAGTGAAGGATCTCGGGCACAAAGGATTTATGGAAAGCTATCGAGACGCCTTTTGACTTTGAGAATGGGTTTGAGCTGTGATACCATTTGGGGTAGTTTTTCGTGATACAATGTGGCACCACACCAGTTTTGAAATGTGTCTCTTGTAGCAGTAGCACAGAGACCCGTTGCTTGTGACTATCAAATAGGACCCGCCGTCTTTTCTCTGGGATATTTAGCCCCTTTACGTTAAAGGAGCAAAATTTAATTTCATCCATTATCAAATACCATTACGCGATCCCGGGACATCATACGCCCCATCCGCCAGAACACACGACAGCCAAGGGCAGTGTGGGAAAACCGGTAGGAGGGAAGGGAAAAAGATAGGGTAACACAGAGATAATAGAACATGGAAAACATAGAAGAAGGTGCGTTAGGTTTCACGCACCAAGTCTGACTTAGCATCTATGTGGTTAGGGCAGACGAATGAAGAAGGAAAAATTTCCTCCCCTCCACCTGCCCAAGCACCTTGAATGAATAAGGGAAGCCAAGGGAAACACTGGTCCCCCCACCTCCCCGAAAACTTGGTAGGTCCCATGAACAAGAACCTGTCAACATATAAAGTCTAGTTAAACAGAACGATAGCCCTTATACAAGCGAGATGTCCCACATGCCATCAGAGAATAAAAGGGAAAAAAAGGTAGAGAGGAGGAGAGAGAGAAAAAAAAAAAAAAAAAAAAAAGGGGGGGGGAGGACGGGGAAAGAAAGAACGAAAATACCGATGGCGAGCAAGACATCACAAGCTCGAGTGCTTAAAAACTAGTATCAGGTCTCCAAGACGAACCCACAGCGAGACCGGCCGTCCCTCCAAGAGGACCGACCAATTAACAATAGGTGTCCATGGGGCCACTCAACTGTGGCAGAACAACCGGATATGTTGCAGCAACTGGTAGAAGTTAATTAAAACCAAGAAGAAAATCAAGGAGGATCAGATGAGCCTTCATTGGTGTGACGGTTCTTGGAACGAGGAATCTTGAGCCACTTTGGAGGAGCATCTGGGAGTGATGGAGTCAGAGGCCAGTCCGGGAGATCTATTAGCGGGAGTTCAAAAGTGCCCAGGAAGTTGGCAAGGTCTCCGATCCGGCGAAAGTATGCACTTTTGCCGCCTTTGAAAGCTGTTAGTTGAAATGGGAACCCCCACCTGTAGGGGATATCTCTTTCCTTGAGAGCTGCCAATAAGGGCTTCAAAGCCTTGCGTAAGAATAGGGTGCGCCTGGATAGATCTAATAGGAGTAGAATTGGGTGACCTTCAAATTGGAGGGATCCTTTTTTCCTAGAGGCCGTCATGATGGCCTCCTTTATCTGAAGTAATGCACCCTGCAAATGACGTCTCTAGGGCGCGATTCAGACGTGGGTTTAGGCCCAAGTGATCTATGAATTCTGTCGAACTCAATGGTGTTGTTTTCACTATCACCGAGGATATCCAGGAAAATTCTCTGAACTGTGCAATCTAGATCCTGGGGACTGACAGACTCTGGGAGACCACAGATACGAATATTGTTACGCCTGTTACGGTTTTCCAGATCTTCAAGACCGGATGACGTTTCCTCCAGTTTCATGGTATGGTCCATTAAGATTTCTCTATGCGCCTGAAGTTCCTGAGAGATATCTTCTTGTGACTTTTCCACGTCCTCTATACGCGACGTAAATTCTGTCTGCAGATTATGTATCTCCTTTTTGTACGAGTTCTCAAGCCTGCACGCAAAACTTTCTAGGTCTGATTTAGTTGGAAGAGCTTTGGCCATCATTACTTTAAGAAATGAAGGTCAGTCAGTCTGAAAAATTGGGAAAACTTTGAAAGTGTCCCCAAGTGCAGTGGCAAAAACCATCAAGCGCTACAAAGAAACTGGCTCACATGAGGACCGCCCCAGGAAAGGAAGACCAAGAGTCACCTCTGCTTCTGAGGATAAGTTTATCCGAGTCACCAGCCTCAGAAATCGCAGGTCAACAGCGGCTCAGATTAGAGACCAGGTCAATGCCACACAGAGATCTAGCAGCAGACACATCTCTACAACAACTGTTAGGCCGGAGACACACTGGTGCGAGAGACGGCCGAGTCTCGCTGGTTAAAAGCAAGCTGTGGCACCTGCACTCCGGAGCGGAGCGTGTGGCTCCATAGCAATACATGGAGCTGCACGCTCAGCTCCGGAATGCAGGTGCCACAGCTTGCTTTTAACCAGCGAGACTCGGCCGTCTCTCGCACCAGTGTGTCTCCGGCCTTAAGAGGAGACTTTGTGCAGCAGGCCTTCATGGTAAAATAGCTGCTAGGAAACCACTGCTAAGGACAGGCAACAAGCAGAAGAGACTTATTTGGGCTAAAGAACACAAGGAATGGACATTAGACCAGTGGAAATCTGTGCTTTGGTCTGATGAGTCCAAATTTGAGATCTTTGGTTCCAACGACCGTGTCTTTGTGCGACGCAGAAAAGGTGAACGGATGGACTCTACATGCCTGGTTCCCACCGTGAAGCATGGAGGAGGAGATGTGATGGTGTGGGGGTGCTTTGCTGGTGACACTGTTGGGGATTTATTCAAAATTGAAGGCATACTGAACCAGCATGGCTACCACAGCATCTTGCAGCGGCATGCTGTTCCATCCGGTTTGCGTTTAGTTGGACCATCATTTATTTTTCAACAGGACAATGACCCAAAACACACCTCCAGGCTGTGTAAGGGCTACTTGACCAAGAAGGAGAGTGATGGGGTGCTACGCTAGATGACCTGGCCTCCACAGTCACCAGACCTGAACACAATCGAGATGGTTTGGGGTGAGCTGGACCGCAGAGTGAAGGCAAAAGGGCCAACAAGTGCTGAGCATCTCTGGGAACGCATTCAAGATTGTTGGAAGACCATTCCCGGTGACTACCTCTTGTAGCTCATCAAGAGAATGCCAAAAGTGTGCAAAGCAGTCATCACATACATATATACATACCGCGATCCCCTGTATTATATATACAAATCGCCATCCCCTGTATTTATATATATATATATATATATATATATATATATATATATATATATATATATATATATATATATATATATATATATATACAGTGCCTACAAGTAGTATTCAACCCCCTGCAGATTTAGCAGGTTTACACATTTGGAATTAACTTGGCATTGTGACATTTGGACTGTAGATCAGCCTGGAAGTGTGAAATGCACTGCAGCAAAAAAGAATGTTATTTCTTTGTTTTGTTTTTTTTTAAATTGGGAAAAGTCTTTTCAGAGGGTCATTTATTATTCAACCCCTCAACCCACCAGAATTCTGTTTGGTTCCCCTAAAGTATTAAGAAGTAGTTCGGGCACAAAGAACAATGAGCTTCACATGTTTGGATTAATTATCTCTTTTTCCAGCCTTTTCTGACTATTTAAGACCCTCCCCAAACTTGTGAACAGCACTCATACATGGTGCCACATGGGAAAGACAAAGGAGCATTCCAAGGCCATCAGAGACAAGATCGTGGAGGGTCACAAGGCTGGCAAGGGGTACAAAACCCTTTCCAAGGAGTTGGGCCTACCTGTCTCCACTGTTGGGAGCATCATCCGGAAGTGGAAGGCTTATGGAACTACTGTTAGCCTTCCACGGCCTGGACAGCCTTTGAAAGTTTCCTCCCGTGCTGAGGCCAGGCTTGTCCGAAGAGTCAAGGCTAACCCAAGGACAACAAGGAAGGAGCTCCGGGAAGATCTCATGGCAGTGGGGACATTGGTTTCAGTCAATACCATAAGTAACGTACTCCACCGCAATGGTCTCCGTTCCAGACGAGCCCGTAAGGTACCTTTACTTTCAAAGCGTCATGTCAAGGCTCGTCTACAGTTTGCTCATGATCACTTGGAGGACTCTGAGACTGACTGGTTCAAGGTTCTCTGGTCTGATGAGACCAAGATCGAGATCTTTGGTGCCAACCACACACGTGACGTTTGGAGACTGGATGGCACTGCATATGACCCCAAGAATACCATCCCTACAGTCAAGCATGGTGGTGGCAGCATCATGCTGTGGGGCTGTTTCTCAGCCAAGGGGCCTGGCCATCTGGTCCGCATCCATGGGAAGATGGATAGCACGGCCTACCTGGAGATTTTGGCCAAGAACCTCCGCTCCTCCATCAAGGATCTTAAGATGGGTCATCATCATTTCATCTTCCAACAAGACAACGACCCAAAGCACACAGCCAAGAAAACCAAGGCCTGGTTCAAGAGGCAAAAAATCAAGGTGTTGCAGTCTCCTAGTCAGTCTCCTGACCTTAACCCAATTGAAAACTTGTGGAAGGAGCTCAAGATTAAAGTCCACATGAGACACCCAAAGAACCTAGATAACTTGGAGAAGATCTGCATGGAGGAGTGGGCCAAGATAACTCCAGAGACCTGTGCCGGCCTGATCAGGTCTTATAAAAGACGATTATTAGCTGTAATTGCAAACAAAGGTTATTCCACAAAATATTAAACCTAGGGGTTGAATAATAATTGACCCACACTTTTATGTTTAAAATTTATAAAAATTTAACTGAGCAACAAAACTTTTTGGTTTGTAAGATTTATGCATCTGTTAATAAATCCTGCTCTTGTTTGAAGTTTGAAGGCTCTAACTTATTTGCATCTTATTAAACCTGCTAAATCTGCAGGGGGTTGAATACTACTTGTAGGCACTATATATATATATATATATATACACAGTGCCTACAAGTAGTATTCAACCCCCTGCAGATTTAGCAGGTTTAATAAGATGCAAATAAGTTAGAGCCTTCAAACTTCAAACAAGAGCAGGATTTATTAACAGATGCGTAAATCTTACAAACCAAAAAGTTTTGTTGCTCAGTTACATTTTTATAAATTTTAAACATAAAAGTGTGGGTCAATTATTATTCAACCCCTAGGTTTAATATTTTGTGGAATAACCTTTGTTTGCAATTACAGCTAATAATCG
Source organism: Ranitomeya variabilis (assembly GCF_051348905.1). Lineage (NCBI taxonomy): Eukaryota > Metazoa > Chordata > Amphibia > Anura > Dendrobatidae > Ranitomeya > Ranitomeya variabilis. Next base: position 3,738,582 of record NC_135234.1, read on the forward strand.
TCTTTTATAAGACCTGATCAGGCCGGCACAGGTCTCTGGAGTTATCTTGGCCCACTCCTCCATGCAGATCTTCTCCAAGTTATCTAGGTTATTTGGATGTCTCATGTGGACTTTAATCTTGAGCTCCTTCCACAAGTTTTCAATTGGGTTAAGGTCAGGAGACTGACTAGGCCACTGCAACACCTTGATTTTTTGCCTCTTGAACCAGGCCTTGGTTTTCTTGGCTGTGTGCTTTGGGTCGTTGTCTTGTTGGAAGATGAAATGACGACCCATTTTAAGATCCTTGATGGAGGAGCGGAGGTTCTTGGCCAAAATCTCCAGGTAGGCCGTGCTATCCATCTTCCCATGGATGCGGACCAGATGGCCAGGCCCCTTGGCTGAGAAACAGCCCCACAGCATGATGCTGCCACCACCATGCTTGACTGTAGGGATGGTATTCTTGGGGTCGTATGCAGTGCCATCCAGTCTCCAAACGTCATGTGTGTGGTTGGCACCAAAGATCTCGATCTTGGTCTCATCAGACCAGAGAACCTTGAACCAGTCAGTCTCAGAGTCCTCCAAGTGATCATGAGCAAACTGTAGACGAGCCTTGACATGACGCTTTGAAAGTAAAGGTACCTTACGGGCTCGTCTGGAACGGAGACCATTGCGGTGGAGTACGTTACTTATGGTATTGACTGAAACCAATGTCCCCACTGCCATGAGATCTTCCCGGAGCTCCTTCCTTGTTGTCCTTGGGTTAGCCTTGACTCTTCGGACAAGCCTGGCCTCGGCACGGGAGGAAACTTTCAAAGGCTGTCCAGGCCGTGGAAGGCTAACAGTAGTTCCATAAGCCTTCCACTTCCGGATGATGCTCCCAACAGTGGAGACAGGTAGGCCCAACTCCTTGGAAAGGGTTTTGTACCCCTTGCCAGCCTTGTGACCCTCCACGATCTTGTCTCTGATGGCCTTGGAATGCTCCTTTGTCTTTCCCATGTTGACCATGTATGAGTGCTGTTCACAAGTTTGGGGAGGGTCTTAAATAGTCAGAAAAGGCTGGAAAAAGAGATAATTAATCCAAACATGTGAAGCTCATTGTTCTTTGTGCCTGAACTACTTCTTAATACTTTAGGGGAACCAAACAGAATTCTGGTGGGTTGAGAGGTTGAATAATAAATGACCCTCTGAAAAGACTTTTCACAATTTAAAAAAAAAATAAACAAAGAAATAACATTCTTTTTTGCTGCAGTGCATTTCACACTTCCAGGCTGATCTACAGTCCAAATGTCACAATGCCAAGTTAATTCCAAATGTGTAAACCTGCTAAATCTGCAGGGGGTTGAATACTACTTGTAGGCACTGTATATATATATATATATATATATATATATATATATATATATATATATATATATATATATATATATATATATATATATATATATATATATATACACACACACACACACACACCACCATCCCCAGTATTATATATATATATTGTGATATATGTGATGGTGTAGTGACCCCTGTGGTAGCTAGGGGGCGCTTTGTGCGCTCTGTGAGATATGCATGGAAGCGTATCTGTTGTGGTGATATTCATGGTGTACCTGTAATCGGCAGTGTTATGAATGGCCGATGTGTGTCGCGGAAGGAGTCTGCGTAGTAAGTCAGATGTATTGTGGTTATGCTGGGACCTGTAGTCCCTCAAGAGTTTTGTTGCAATGTGTATAGTTAAGTTTGGGTGACTTACTAGGCTAGTCATGAGAGACGGGAGGGTCAGACTAGCCACACATCCACACACCCATCCAGGGGTGTGGTTTCAGGTATATAATGTGACCAGGTTGTGGGTCACATGGGAGGCGTGTCCGGCAGGTCCTGTGTGAAACCTGTGTGGTTCCTGTGTATGGACCTGGCCGGGGGGATTGTCCTAGGAATGACTAGGGTCCCGAACAACGCTGACCGGTGGGACCGTCCTAGGAATGACTAGGGTCCCGGGGACTGTCCTAGGAATGACTAGGGTCCCGAAGATGCAGGACTGTCCTAGGAATGACTAGGGTCCTGAATGCTGCTGGATTGGCCTGGGAATGACCAGGGTCCTGCAAGCACCAGAGAACGAGGTGAAGGTGCTGGATTGTCCTAGGAACGACTAGGGTCCGGAGAGCACCTGAGAACATGGACTAGGCCACCGGCGTGATCCTGGTAACCTAAGGTAACGGGTGGAGGACGGGGTCCAGGACCTAAGCTGATAGGTGGAGGACGGGGTCCAGGACCTAAGCTGACAGGCGGAGGACGGGGTCCAGGACCTGTTGTGACAGGTGGAGGACGGGGTTCAGGGCCTAAGCTGATAGGTGGAGGATGGGGTCCAGGACCTAAGCTACCAGGTGGAGGACGGGGTCCAGGACCTGTGGGTACGAGGTGAGCACCAGGATCTGCTGGGCCGGTGTCTGTTACTGTGTGGGGAAGCTGGAGTCCTTCGGTGAGGTCTGGACTGACTACTGTATGCCGGACAGGCGAGTTGGTGATCCCCGTTAGGCAGCTTACCCGGAAGAGGGTTAACAGAGTGTGGGGAAGCTGGAGTCCTTCGGTGAGGTCTGGACTGACTACTGTGTATTGACCAGGCGAGTTGGTGATCCCCGTTAGGCAGCTTACCCAAGGCTGTTGGAAGAGTCGGCAAGGTGGAGCAGGAGCTCCAGTCAGGTACCAAAGAGACTGTTGGTGCCTGTTGTATTCTATGTAATGAACTGTGCTTAACCCGGTTTATGTGGCTTAATAAACCGTATGGACTGCTTTCTTTTATAAACCCGTGCTGTGTGCTTAAATATCGCGGTCAAGCGAGTGTCCCCCAACACTCTCAGTAAGAGAAACCTTACAATATATATATATATATATATATACACACATACACACACCGCCATCCCCTGTATTATATACACACCACCATCCCCAGTATTATATATATACACCGCCATCCCCAGTATTATATATATACACACACCGCCATCCCCAGTATTATATATATATACACACACCGCCATCCCCTGTATTTTCTGTAATATATATATATATATATATATATATATATATATATATATATATATATATATATATATATATATATATATATATATATATATACACACACACACACACACCGCCATCCCCTGTATTATATATATACACCGCCATCCCGTTATATATATATATATATATATATACATACTAGCTATTGAACCCGTTCTACGCCCGGGTGGCGAGCATTTATATTGGTATATGGTCTCCATCCTGGTATGTGCTGCTCCCATCTTGCTCTCCCATCCTGTCATGTGCTGCTCCACAGTGTCATGTGCTGCTCCATCCTGCGCCCCATCCTGTCATGTGCTGCTCCACCGTGCCATGTGCTGCTCCATCCTCCGCCCCATCCTGTCATGTGCTGCTCCACCGTGTCATGTGCTGCTCCATCCTGCATCCCCATCCTGTCATGTGCTCCCATCCTGCGCCCCCATCCTATCACGTGCTGCTCCATCCTGCGCCCCCATCAGTGCGGGCGGCTGTGCTGAGTGCGGGCGGCTGTGCTGAGTGCGGGCGGCTGTGCTGACTGCGGGCGGCTGTGCTGACTGCGGGCGGCTGTGCTGAGTGCGGGCGGCTGTGCGTGGCGCTGCTGGGTGCGGGCGGCTGTTGGTGGCTGTGCTGGGTGCGGTGGCTGTGCTGGGTGCAGCGGCTGTGTGTGGCTGTGGGCGGCGGCTGTGTGTGGCTGTGGGCGGCGGCTGTGCGCGGCTGTGCTGGGTGTGGCGGCTGTGCTGGGTGCGGCGGCTGTGGGTGGCTGTGCTGGGTGCAGCGGCTGTGCGTGGCTCTAGGCAGCTGTGCGTGGCTGTGCTGGGTGCGGCGGCTGTGGACGGCTGTGCTGGGTGCGGTGGCTGTGCTGGGTGCGGCGGCTGTGCGTGGCTGTGCTGGGTGCGGCGGCTGTGCTGGGTGCGGCGGCTGTGCTGGGTGCGGCGGCTGTGCTGGGTGCGGCGGCTGTGCGTGGCTGTAGGCGGCTGTGCGTGGCTGTAGGCGGCTGTGCTGGGTGCGGTGGCTGTGCTGAGTGCGGCGGCTGTGCTGAGTGCGGGCGGCTGTATGTGGCGCGGCTGTGCTGGGTGCGGGCGGCTGTGGGTGGCTGTGCTGGGTGCGGCGGCTGTGGACGGCTGTGCTGGGTGCGGTGGCTGTGCTAGGTGCAGCGGCTGTGCGTGGCTGTGGGCGGCTGTGCTGGGTGCGGCGGTTGTGCGTGGCTGTGCTGGGTGCGGTGGCTGTGGTTGGTGCGGCGGCTGTGCGTGGCTGTGCTGGGTGCGGCGGCTGTGGACGGCTGTGCTGGGTGCGGTGGCTGTGCTGGGTGCGGCGGCTGTGCGTGGCTGTGGGCGGCTGTGCGTGGCTGTGCTGGGTGCGGCGGCTGTGCTGGGTGCGGCGGCTGTGCTGGGTGCGGCGGCTGTGCGTGGCTGTAGGCGGCTGTGTGTGGCTGTAGGCGGCTGTGCGTGGCTGTGCTGGGTGCGGCGGCTGTGGACGGCTGTGCTGGGTGCGGTGGCTGTGCGTGGCTGTGGGTGGCTGTGGGCGGCTGTGCGTGGCTGTGCTGGGTGCGGCGGTTGTTTTGGGTGCGGCGGCTGTGCTGGGTGCGGCGGCTGTGCGTGGCTCTAGGCGGCTGTGCGTGGCTGTGCTGGGTGTGGTGGCAGTGCTGAGTGCGGCGGCTGTGCTGGGTGCGGCGGCTGTGCGTGGCTGTGCTGGGTGCGGCGGCTGTGCTGGGTGCGGCAGCTGTGCTGGGTGCGGCGGCTGTGCTGGGTGCGGCGGCTGTGCGTGGCTGTGGGCGGCTGTGCTGGGTGCGGCGGCTGTGCTGGGTGCGGCGGCTGTGCTGGGTGCGGCAGCTGTGCGTGGCTGTGCTGGGTGTGGCGGCTGTGCGTGGCTGTAGGCGCCTGTGCGTGGCTGTGGGCGGCTGTGCTGGGTGCAGCGGCTGTGCGTGGCTGTAGGCGGCTGTGCTGGGTGCGGCGGCTGTGCGTGGCTGTGCTGGGTGCGGTGGCTGTGGTGGGTGCAGCGGCTGTGGGTAGCTGTGCTGGGTGCGACAGCTGTACTGGGTGCGGCAGCTGTGGGCGGCTGTGTGTGGCTGTGGGCGGCTGTGCGTGGCTGTGCTGGGTGCGGCGGCTGTGCGTGGCTGTGCTGGGTGCGGTGGCTGTGGTGGGTGCGGTGGCTGTGGACGTAAGTGGCGTAAGTAACAAATAGCTGTGGCATGAAGTGCCACAGCCTCATGGCACAGCAATTTGTTACTTGCGGAGGGTGAGTATACTTACCTGTCCCGTTCCACCGACGCCATTCCGGGCCATGAATATCCCCCTGCTCCCGGAATCGGCGCCTGCGCAGTCCGCACTTTCCGGCGCCATTTTCTTGAAGACACATTGCAGTGTGTCTTCAAGAAAATGGCGCCGGAAAGCGCGGACTGCGCAGGCCCCTTTTCCGGCACCAGGAGGACAGATTTTCTGTGTCCTCCTGGTGCTGGAAAAGGCGCCTGCGCAGTCTATAAAGGCTTCGGACAGAGTGACGCTCCCAGCGTTATATTATAGATATATATATATATATATATTATATATATATATATATATATATATATATATATATATATATATATATATATATATACACACTCACCGGCCACTTTATTAGGTACACCATGCTAGTAACGGGTTGGACCCCCTTTTGCCTTCAGAACTGCCTCAATTCTTCGTGGCATAGATTCAACAAGGTGCGGGAAGCATTCCTCAGAGATTTTGGTCCATATTGACATGATGGCATCACACAGTTGCCGCAGATTTGTCGGCTGCACATCCCAAAGATGCTCCATACAAGGCAGGATGGATCCATGCTTTCATGTTGTTTACGCCAAATTCTGACCCTACCATCCGAATGTCGCAGCAGAAATCGAGACTCATCAGACCAAGCAACGTTTTTCCAATCTTCTACTGTCCAATTTCGATGAGCTTGTACAAATTGTAGCCTCAGTTTCCTGTTCTTAGCTGAAAGGAGTGGTACCCGGTGTGGTCTTCTGCTGCTGTAGCCCATCTGCCTCAAAGTTCGACGCACTGTGCGTTCAGAGATGCTCTTAGGCCTACCTTGGTTGTAACGGGTGGCGATTTGAGTCACTGTTGCCTTTCTATCAGCTCGAACCAGTCTGCCCATTCTCCTCTGACCTCTGGCATCAACAAGGCATTTCCGCCCACAGAACTGCCGCTCACTGGATTTTTTTTCTTTTTCGGACCATTCTCTGTAAACCCTAGAGATGGTTGTGCGTGAAAATCCCAGTAGATCAGCAGTTTCTGAAATACTCAGACCAGCCCTTCTGGCACCAACAACCATGCCACGTTCAAAGGCACTCAGATCACCTTTCTTCCCCATACTGATGCTCGGTTTGAACTGCAGGAGATTGTCTTGACCATGTCTACATGCCTAAATGCACTGAGTTGCCGCCATGTGATTGGCTGATTAGAAATTAAGTGTTAACAAGAAGTTGGACAGGTGTACCTAATAAAGTGGCCAGTGAGTGTGTATATATATATATATATATATATATATATATATATATATATATATATATATATATATATATATATATATATATATATATATATATATATATATATATATATATATATATATACACACACACACCACCATCCCCTGTATTATATATATATATATATTTAGAAGTGTGTTCTAAAAGTGTGGATTACATTAGAATTAAAACCTGAAAGATGTATACAGACTGTGCCCTGCTACCTGCCACCATCGCACTCTAACAAGCATCTCTATTCTTCCAACAGGTATGTTCATCCAGCTCTCCTACATGAAGTGCACATAATACATCACCCAGCTTTGCACACAGACTTCCCTCTGCTCTTTGCTTTCATATGGTATGCCTTTCAGCTAACCCCCGCTTGCCCTGTGTTATTTATGACCTTGTTTACTTAGGCCTGATTGTATGCATCTGGTCCACCCTTAATTCTCTGACCAAGATGAGCAGAGACCACTCCTCTCTGCTTCACACCTGAACGCACTTAGTTTTCCATATATTGCATAGCACAAGTCTGCTAGACTTCAGTCTGCAGTGTGATGCCTAGAAGTGTGTCCTAAAAGTGTGGATTACATTAGAATTAAAACCTGAATTGAACCAGAAGGGAACTGAAGGTAACTGGCCTGACACTGCAAACAATGTTTCTGTTTGTTGTCACTTTTACCCCTATAATCTTTCACTTTCTGCTACCTCCCCCAATCCCCACACCAAGAAAGGAACTGTTCATCTCCTCTTCAATCCTCCCCATCCATCTCACTTCCTCCTCAGAACTGTTCCTTAACATACAATCCTCTGTCTCAAAACACAGGCAGCCCCCTCATGCCCTCTCCTGCTCCCACCTGCTAACACTATCCCTGCTCCTTCTCACTGCTGGTGATATCTCTCCAAATCCTGGTCCTCCTCACCACATTCCCACAGTCATTTCTACCTCCCATCCATGCTCCATCACAAACTTCCGTAACCTCTCTAACCTTATACCCATTCGCCCAGCCCCCGCTTCCCCAGTCCCACTAACAGGAGCTCTGTGGAACGCTCGCTCTGTCTGTAACAAGCTTTCCTACATCTATGATCTCTTTGTTACTACCAAACTTTCCTTCCTCGCCATCACCGAAACCTGGCTCACCCCTTCTGACACAGCCTCTCCTGCTGCACTCTCTTACGGTGGCTTCCACCTTTCTCACACACCCCGCCCCAGCAGCAAGCATGGCGGAGGAGTTGGTTTTCTCCTGTCAGATAACTGCTCCTTCACCCCAATCCCACTGCCACCCTCTGTTACCCTCCCTTCCTTTGAGGTGCACTCTGTGCGCATCTACTCCCCCTCCAACCTCCAACTGGCTGTCATTTACCGCCCCCCAGGGCCAGCCACCATCTTCTTTGACCACTTCACCACCTGGCTACTTCATTTCCTTTCTGCAGACATCCCCACTATCATCATGGGCGATTTTAACATCTCCATTGACACTTCCCTCTCAGCTGCCACTAAACTTCTATCTCTCTCTTCCTCCCTCGGCCTCACTCAATGGTCTTCTGCAGCCACTCACAAAGATGGTCACACACTGGACCTCATCTTCACCCGCCTCTGCTCCCTATCTAACCTCTCTAACTCACCTCTTCCTCTCTCTGACCACAACCTTCTCACATTCTCATCTCTCTCCACTCCATGTCTAGAGTCCCCACCCCACAAACTTTCACACCCTCGCAGAAATCTTAAACATCTTGACCTACATTCATTCTCTGAATCCCTCCTACCTCTCACTGACATAAGTTCCATACACAATGCGGATGACGCTGCCGCTCTATATAACACCACAATAGCTGTAGCTTTGGAATCTGCTGCCCCACTTACACATACCAAAGCTCGCAAAATCAACAGACAGCCCTGGCACACCAGCCTGACCAAGGAACTGAGGCGAGCTTCCAGGGCTGCTGAGCGCAGATGGAAAAGATCCCACTCCAACGACCACTTAATCGCATTCAAACAGTCCCTCACTACTTTCAAGACCGCACTCGCCACAGCTAAACAAACCTACTTCTCATCTCTCATATCCTCCCTGTCTCACAACCCTAAACAGTTATTCAACACCTTCAATTCTCTCCTCCATCCCCCAGCACCTCCTCTCTCCCCACTTATCTCTGCTGAAGACTTTGCCTCATTCTTCAAGCAGAAGATTGATAACATCAGAGACAGTTTTGGTCAACAAGCCCCAGAGCCCTTCCTCCCAACTTCCCTACCCTCCACCTCCAAAACCAACTACTCCACCATTACAGAAGATCAACTCGCCACTCTACTCTCAAGATCGCATCTCACCACCTGTGCACTTGACCCGCTCCCATCCCACCTCATCCCAAACCTCACCACAATCTTCATCCCAACCCTAACCCATCTCTTCAACCTATCACTAACAACTGGTGTTTTCCCCTCAAGCTTTAAACATGCCTCCATCACACCTATCCTCAAAAAGCCCTCTCTTGACCCATCCTCTGTATCTAGCTATCGCCCTTTATCACTTCTCCCCTATGCCTCAAAACTACTGGAACAACACGTCTACCTTGAACTGTCCTCCCATCTCTCTTCTTGCTCCCTCTTTGACCGCTTACAATCTGGCTTCCGGTCACACCATTCCACTGAAACTGCCCTAACTAAGGTCACCAATGACCTCTTAACCGCCAAGAGCAAGCGACACTACTCTGTCCTCCTCCTCCTCGACCTGTCGGCTGCCTTTGACACAGTGGACCATTCCCTATTATTACAGACCCTCTCATCCCTTGGCATCACAGACTTGGCCCTATCCTGGATCTCATCATACCTAACAGACCGGACATTCAGCGTCTCCCACTCACACACCACCTCCTCACCTCGCCCCCTATCTGTCGGAGTCCCACAAGGTTCAGTCCTTGAGCCCCTGCTCTTCTCCATTTACACCTTTGGCCTGGGACAGCTCATAGAATCTCATGGCTTTCAGTATCACCTCTATGCTGATGACACACAGATCTACATCTCTGGACCAGATATCACCTCCCTACTAACCAGAATCCCTCAATGTCTGTCCACTATTTCATCCTTCTTCTCCGCTAGATTTCTGAAACTTAACATGGACAAAACAGAATTCATCATCTTTCCCCCATCTCACGTGACCCCCCCAACGAACCTATCCATTACAGTAAATGGCTGCCCACTCTCCCCAGTCCCACAAGCTCGCTGCCTCGGGGTAATCCTTGACGCTGATCTCTCCTTCAAACCACATATCCAAGCCCTTTCCACTTCCTGCCGACTTCAACTCAAAAATATTGCACGAATCCGTTCATTCCTCAACCAAGAATCTGCAAAAACCCTAGTCCATGCCCTCATCATCTCTCGCCTTGACTACTGCAACCTTCTGCTCTGTGGCCTCCCCTCAAACACTCTCGCACCCCTCCAATCTATTCTAAACTCTGCTGCCCGACTAATCCACCTGTCCCCCCGCTATTCTCCGGCCTCTCCCCTCTGTCAATCCCTTCACTGGCTCCCCATTGCCCAGAGACTCCAGTACAAAACCCTAACCATGACGTACAAAGCCATCCACAACCTGTCTCCTCCTTACATCTGCGACCTCATCTCCCGGTACTTTCCTACACGCAACCTCCGATCCTCACAAGATCTCCTTCTCTACTCCCCTCTTATCTCCTCTTCCCACAATCGCATACAAGATTTCTCTCGCGTATCACCCCTACTCTGGAACCCTCTACCACAACACATCAGACTCTCGCCCACCATCGAAACCTTCAAAAAGAATCTGAAGACCCACCTCTTCCGACAAGCCTACAACCTACAGTAACCACCGATCGACCAAACCGCTGCATGACCAGCACTACCCTCACCTACTGTATTCTCACCCATCCCTTGTAGATTGTGAGCCTTCGCGGGCAGGGTCCTCTCTCCTACTGTACCAGTTATGACTTGTATTGTTCAAGATTATTGTACTTGTTATTATGTATACCCCTCCTCACTTGTAAAGCGCCATGGAATAAATGGCGCTATAACAATAAATAATAATAATAATATATATATATATATATATATATATATATATATATATATATATATATATATATATATATATATATATATATATATATATATATACACACCGCCATCCCCTGTATTATATATATACACACCGCCATCCCCTGTATTATATATATATATACACACCGCCATCCCCTGTATTATATATATATATACACACCGCCATCCCCTGTATTATATATATATATAGTAGGGATTTCACTCACTCAGGTGCGACGGCTGACACGTAGGAGGCAGGTTCCAACAAAAGTTCAAAGGTTTATTACCTCATAAACCACATGGCAAAAATAACAGCAAACAAAATAGCCTTTAGTTCAGGAAAAGAAAAACAACGTGTCCAGTCCTTCAGGCTCAGTCCTATAGCCTTAACACACTCAGGAGGGTTTCACCTCCACACATATCCCCCTGTGTTAAGCATTAGCCTGTCTTATATAAAGCTAACCACACCCAGTAACCCATCACATGATTAGCCATGTAGTCTGACATCACCACAGGTCCTGAACACACATATATACACTCACCGGCCACTTTATTAGGTACACCTGTCCAACTTCTTGTTAACACTTAATTTCTAATCAGCCAATCACATGGCGGCAACTCAGTGCATTTAGGCATGTAGACATGGTCAAGACAATCTCCTGCAGTTCAAACCGAGCATCAGTATGGGGAAGAAAGGTGATTTGAGTGCCTTTGAACGTGGCATGGTTGTTGGTGCCAGAAGGGCTGGTCTGAGTATTTCAGAAACTGCTGATCTACTGGGATTTTCACGCACAACCATCTCTAGGGTTTACAGAGAATGGTCCGAAAAAGAAAAAAAATCCAGTGAGCGGCAGTTCTGTGGGCGGAAATGCCTTGTTGATGCCAGAGGTCAGAGGAGAATGGGCAGACAGACAACATGAAAGCATGGATCCATCCTGCCTTGTATGGAGCATCTTTGGGATGTGCAGCCGACAAATCTGCGGCAACTGTGTGATGCCATCATGTCAATATGGACCAAAATCTCTGAGGAATGCTTCCAGCACCTTGTTGAATCTATGCCACGAAGAATTGAGGCAGTTCTGAAGGCAAAAGGGGGACCAACCCGTTACTAGCATGGTGTACTGTTGTGTATCCGCTTTTTGGGCTCCCCTGGTGATTGCTGGTGGTACTGGTGACTTGTTTGCACTTTGCTGCTTCTGTTCACCTGCTTCCATCAGTGTTTGGGAGTTTCCTATTTAGCCTTGCTCTCCAGTCACTTCCTTGCCGGTCATCATTGTAACCAGAGCCTTCGGTTGCATGTTCCTGCTACTAGTCTGCTGATCAGCTAAGTGGACTTTGTCCTTTTGTTTTGTATCTTTTGTCCAGTTTGCAGTTTTTGTAATTCTCTGTAGCTGGAAGCTCTTGCGGGCTGAAATTGCCACTCCTGTGTCATGAGTTGACACAGGAGTCTTAAAGTAATTTCAGGATGGTTTTTGAAAGGGTTTTCAGTTGACCGTGAAGTCCTCTTTTGTATCCTTCTGCTATCTAGTAAGTGGACCTCTCTTTGCTAAATCTACTTTCATACTGTGTATGTCTTTTCCTCTTAATTCACCGTTATTACATGTGGGGGGCTGCTATCATCTTTTGGGGTATTTCCCTAGAGGTAAGCCAGGTCTGTTTCTTCCTCTACCAGGCGTAGTTAGTCCTCCGGCTGGCGCGTGGCATATAGGAAGCCGTAGGTATGCTCCCTGGCTACTATTAGTTGTGTGGTAGATTTAGCTCACGGTCAACTCGAGTTTCCATCACCCGAGAGCTCGTTCGTTATTTATATGCTTCTTACGTTCCCTTGCCATTGGGAACCATGACAGTATGACCGGCCAGTGTTAAACTTATTGGCAGAAGAAAGGAGAGAAAAAAGAAGTCTGTAAATTTTTTATTTTTTTTTATTTTTCCCTATGCTTGCTCCATAGTTGGATCAGTTGTATTTCAGCTCTAATTACTGCCTTTGCCTTTCTCTCCTTATAATCCTTGAATGGCTCTGAGCTCACCTGTTTAATGATGGATCCTCAGAGTTTGGCTGCAGGTTTAAATAATCTTGCTACGAAGGTTCAAAATTTACAAGATTTTGTTATGCATACTCCTATTTCTGAACCTAAAATCCCTACACCAGAGGTGTTTTCCGGAGATAGATCTCGGTTTCTGAATTTCAAATATAATTGTAAATTGTTCCTTTCTTTCAGACCTCACTCCTCAGGAGATCCTGTCCAGCAGGTTAAGATTGTAATTTCTTTGCTGCGAGGTGACCCTCAAAATTGGGCATTTTCATTGGCACCAGGGAATCCTGCGTTGCTCAATGTGGATGCGTTTTTCCTGGCTTTAGGGTTGCTTTATGAGGAACCTAATTTGGAGATTCAAGCTGAAAAAGCTTTGATAGCCCTATCTCAAGGGCAAGATGAAGCTGAGATATACTGCCAAAAATTTCGTAAATGGTCTGTGCTTACTCAGTGGAATGAGTGCGCCTTAGCGGCAAAATTCAGAGAGGGCCTTTCTGATGCCGTTAAAGATGTTATGGTCGGGTTCCCTGCGCCTACAGGTCTGAATGAGTCCATGACAATGGCAATTCAGATTGATCGGCGTTTGCGGGAGCGCAAACCCGTGCACCATTTGGCGGTATCTTCGGAAGAGACGCCAGAGAAAATGCAATGTGACAGAATTATGTCCAGAAGCGAGCGGCAGAATTATAGGCGTAAAAATGGGTTATGCTTCTATTGTGGTGATTCTGCTCATGTTATATCGGCATGCTCTAAACGTACTAGGAAGGTTGACAAGTCTATTTCAATTGGCACTTTACAGTCCAAATTTGTTTTGTCTGTAACCTTGATTTGTTCATTATCAGTTATTACCGTGGATGCCTATGTGGACTCTGGCGCCGCTCTGAGTCTTATGGACTGGTCCTTTGCCAGGCGCTGTGGGTTTGATTTAGAGCCTCTGGAAGTCCCTATACCTCTGAAGGGTATTGATTCTACACCTTTGGCTTGTAATAAACCACAGTTCTGGACGCAAGTGACTATGCGTATGACTCCAGACCATCAGGAGGTGATTCACTTCCTTGTGTTGTACAATTTACATGATGTCTTGGTGCTTGGATTACCATGGTTACAGTCTCATAACCCAGTCCTTGACTGGAAAGCTATGTCTGTGTTAAGCTGGGGATGTCGGGGGGCTCATGGGGACACTCCTTTGGTGTCCATTTCGTCATCTATTCCATCTGAGATTCCGGCATTTTTGTCTGATTATCGTGATATTTTTGAAGAGCCTAAAATTGGTTTACTCCCTCCTCACAGGGATTGTGATTGCGCCATAGATCTGATTCCTGGCAGTAAATTTCCAAAGGGTCGTTTGTTTAACCTATCTGTACCTGAACATGCTGCTATGCGCGAGTATATTAAGGAGTCCCTGGAAAAGGGACATATTCGTCCTTCTTCATCACCTTTAGGAGCCGGTTTTTTCTTTGTCTCTAAAAAGGATGGCTCTCTGAGGCCTTGTATTGATTATCGACTCCTGAATAAAATTACAGTCAAATATCAGTATCCGTTGCCTTTGCTGACTGATTTGTTTGCTCGCATAAGGGGGGCTAAGTGGTTCTCTAAGATTGATCTTCGTGGGGCGTATAATTTGGTGCGAATTAAGCAGGGGGATGAGTGGAAAACCGCATTTAATACGCCTGAGGGCCATTTTGAGTATTTGGTAATGCCTTTCGGCCTTTCTAATGCACCTTCTGTCTTTCAGTCCTTAATGCATGATATTTTCCGTGAATATTTGGATAAATTTATGATAGTGTACTTGGATGATATTTTGATTTTTTCTGATGACTGGGAGTCTCATGTTCAGCAGGTCAGGAGGGTTTTTCAGGTTTTGCGGGAGAATTCTTTGTGTGTAAAGGGTTCAAAGTGTGTTTTTGGGGTTCAAAAAATTTCCTTTTTGGGGTACATTTTTTCCCCTTCTTCTATTGAGATGGACCCTGTCAAGGTTCGGGCTATTTGCGACTGGACGCAGCCTACTTCTCTGAAGAGTCTCCAGAAATTTTTGGGCTTTGCTAATTTTTATCGTCGATTTATAGCTGGTTTTTCTGGCGTTGCTAAACCTCTGACGGATTTGACTAAAAAGGGTGCTGATGTTGCCAATTGGTCCCCTGCTGCCGTGGAGGCCTTTCAGGAGCTTAGGCGCCGCTTTTTGTCTGCCCCTGTGTTGCGCCAGCCTGATGTTTCTCTTCCCTTTCAGGTTGAGGTCGATGCTTCCGAGATCGGAGCGGGGGCGGTTTTGTCGCAGAAAAGTTCCGACTGCTCAGTGATGAGACCTTGTGCGTTCTTTTCGCGAAAATTTTCGGCCGCCGAGCGAAACTATGATGTTGGTAATCGGGAGCTTTTGGCCATGAAGTGGGCATTTGAGGAGTGGCGTCATTGGCTTCAGGGTGCCAAACATCAGGTGGTAGTTTTGACTGATCACAAGAATTTAATTTATTTGGAGTCTGCCAGGCGCCTGAATCCTAGACAGGCACGTTGGTCGTTGTTCTTTTCCCGGTTTAATTTTGTGGTCTCGTACTTACCGGGTTCTAGGAATGTGAAGGCAGATGCTCTTTCTAGGAGTTTTGAGCCTGACTCTCCTGGGAATTCTGAACCTGCTGGTGTCCTTAAGGATGGAGTGGTTTTGTCTGCTGTCTCTCCAGATTTGCGACGTGCTTTGCAAGAATTTCAGGCGGATAGACCTGATCGTTGTCCGTCTGGTAGACTGTTTGTTCCTGACGAGTGGACCACTAGAGTCATCTCGGAAGTTCATTCTTCTACTCTGGCAGGTCATCCGGGAATTTTTGGCACCAGAGATTTGGTGGCTAGATCCTTCTGGTGGCCTTCCCTGTCTCGAGATGTGCGTGTTTTTGTGCAGTCTTGTGATGTGTGTGCTCGGGCCAAGCCTTGTTGTTCTAGGGCTAGTGGGTTGTTGTTGCCCTTGCCTATTCCGAAGAGGCCTTGGACGCACATCTCTATGGACTTTATCTCGGATCTCCCTGTTTCTCAGAAGATGTCTGTCATCTGGGTGGTGTGTGACCGTTTTTCTAAAATGGTTCATTTGGTGCCATTGCCTAAGTTGCCTTCCTCATCTGAGTTGGTCCCTACCTTCGCCGTCGTCGTGTTGGCCCCCACCTTCGTGTTGGGGACTTGGTGTGGTTGTCTTCCCGTTTTGTCCCTATGAGGGTTTCTTCTCCTAAATTTAAGCCTCGGTTCATCGGTCCTTATAGGATTTTGGAGATTCTTAACCCTGTCTCCTTTCGTTTGGACCTCCCGGCATCTTTCGCTATCCATAATGTGTTCCATCGGTCGCTGTTGCGGAGATATGAGGTGCCGGTGGTTCCTTCTACTGAACCTCCTGCCCCTGTGCTGGTGGAGGGTGAATTGGAATACGTGGTAGAAAAGATCTTGGACTCCCGTATTTCCAGACGGAGACTTCAATATCTGGTTAAATGGAAGGGCTATGGTCAGGAAGATAATTCTTGGGTAACTGCCTCTGATGTTCATGCCTCGGATTTGGTTCGTGCCTTTCATAGGGCTCATCCAGATCGCCCTGGCGGTTCTTGTGAGGGTTCGGTGCCCCCTCCTTAAGGGGAGGGTACTGTTGTGTATCCGCTTTTTGGGCTCCCCTGGTGGTTGCTGGTGGTATTGGTGACTTGTTTGCACTTTGCTGCTTCTGTTCACCTGCTTCCATCAGCGTTTGGGAGTTTCCTATTTAGCCTTGCTCTCCAGTCATTTCCTTGCCGGTCATCATTGTAACCAGAGCCTTCGGTTGCATGTTCCTGCTACTAGTCTGCTGATCAGCTAAGTGGACTTTGTCCTTTTGTTTTGTATCTTTTGTCCAGTTTGCAGTTTTTGTAATTCTCTGTAGCTGGAAGCTCTTGCGGGCTGAAATTGCCACTCCTGTGTCATGAGTTGACACAGGAGTCTTAAAGTAATTTCAGGATGGTTTTTGAAAGGGTTTTCAGTTGACCGTGAAGTCCTCTTTTGTATCCTTCTGCTATCTAGTAAGTGGACCTCTCTTTGCTAAATCTACTTTCATACTGTGTATGTCTTTTCCTCTTAATTCACCGTTATTACATGTGGGGGGCTGCTATCATCTTTTGGGGTATTTCCCTAGAGGTAAGCCAGGTCTGTTTCTTCCTCTACCAGGCGTAGTTAGTCCTCCGGCTGGCGCGTGGCATTTAGGAAGCCGTAGGTATGCTCCCTGGCTACTATTAGTTGTGTGGTAGATTTAGCTCACGGTCAACTCGAGTTTCCATCACCCGAGAGCTCGTTCGTTATTTATATGTTTCTTACGTTCCCTTGCCATTGGGAACCATGACAGTGTACCTAATAAAGTGGCCGGTGAGTGTACCTGGTTATATACAACAAAGAAATAGTCCAGGCTACATTACAGCAACAAGGCACTTATGTGGCACATACCTCCCATCGACTACACACCCTTTAGCCATGCTACATACCTCCCCCCTCTGCCTAAAGCCGTGGGGCTTGGCACTTTTCCCCACTAAACAAGGGATTCTTGATAGGGCATCCGCATTACCGTGCAGCTTTCCGGCCCTATGTTCCACATGGAAACTGAAGTCCTGCAGGGCTAAGAACCAACGGGTGACCCTAGCATTTCTACCCTTTGTTTCCCTCATCCATCTTAGTGGGGCATGGTCAGATATCAGTCTGAATTTACGACCCAGCAGATAGTACCGTAACATGTCCACCGCCCACTTTATGGCCAAACACTCTTTTTCCATGACTGAGTAGTTCTTCTCAGATGAGGACAGCTTTCTACTCAGATAGAGCACAGGATGCTCCTCCCCATGTAGCTCTTGGGAAAGAACTGCTCCTACCCCAACATCTGAGGCATCTGTCTGAAGAATAAATTCTTTATTAAAGTCTGGAGCCATCAGAACGGGCTGCTTACATAGAGCCCCTTTCAACTCTTGGAAGGCTGACCCTGTCTCTTCGGACCATTTAACCATCACCGATTTTGTCCCCTTTAACAGATCAGTCAGAGGCGCAGCCACTGTGGCGAAGTTCGGGATGAACCTCCTGTAATATCCCACGATTCTCAGAAAGGCTTTAACTTGCTTCTTGGAGAGTGGTTTCGGCCATGTTTGGATTGCCTCCACTTTCCTGATTTGGGGCTTTATTTCTCCACGCCCCACTATATAGCCTAGGTATTTAGCTTCTTCCTTACCCAAGGCACACTTCTTCGGGTTTATTGTAAACCCCGCCTGTCTTAGAGCATCAAACACCGCTTGGACTTTCTCCAGATGACTCTCCCAGTCTCGGCTAAAGATGACGATATCATCTAGGTACACAGCAGCGTAGGCCTTATGGGGTGCAAGGACTCTATCCATAGCCCTCTGGAAGGTCGCCGGAGCTCCCTGTAGGCCAAACGGCATCCGGACATACTGGAAGCATCCATCAGGTGTCGAAAAGGCCGTCTTTTCCTTGGCTTCCTGTGCCATGGGGATCTGCTAATACCCCTTTGTCAAGTCCAAGGTGGATATATATCTGGCGTGCCCAAGCCTTTCGATGAGCTCATCAACGCGGGGCATGGGATAAGCGTCAAACTTGGAGACCTCATTCAACTTCCGATAGTCGTTGCAAAACCTCCATTCTCCATCAGGTTTTGGGACCAGGACAATTGGGCTCGACCAACCGCTCTTGGATTCCTCGATGACTCCAAGCTTCAACATACGCTCCACTTCCTTGGAGATAACTTCTCGACGAGCCTCAGGAATACGATAGGGCTTCACATTCACCCGCACATGTGGCTCTGTTAGGACCTCGTGCTCTATGACCTTTGTGTGTCCTGGCAACTCTGAAAACAGGTCCCTGTTTTTCTGGAGTAACTCCCGGCACTGCTGTTTCTGGGACTTCGATCGCGTCTCCGCTATAGTAACCGCTCCAACCTCACCTTCTGGGTTGCTTAACAACGATGGAGATACTGTCGGCTCTCTATCTTGCCACGGCTTGATAAGGTTGACATGGTATACTTGGAATGGTTTCCGTCTTCCAGGTTGGTGAATTTTATAATTTACTTCACCAAGTTTCTCGACAACCTCATATGGCCCTTGCCATTTGGCCAAGAACTTGCTCTCCACCGTCGGAACTAACACAAGAACTCGGTCTCCCGGATTGAACTGCCTCACTCTTGCAGACCGGTTGTAGACTCTGGCCTGAGCTTCTTGTGCCTGGAGTAGGTGTTCTTTCACAATAGGCATCACCTCTGCAATCCTCTGCTGCATCAGGGCCACATGCTCAATGAAGCTTCTGTGGGGCGTGACTTCGGCTTCCCAGGTTTCCTTGGCTATATCCAGGAGTCCTCGCGGATGTCGGCCATATAGAAGCTCAAACGGTGAGAATCCTGTGGAGGCCTGTGGAACTTCACGAATGGAAAACATCAGGTAGGGTAAGAGACAATCCCAGTCTCTACCATCTTTCTCTATAGCTTTTCTCAGCATGCTCTTCAGTGTCTTGTTAAATCTCTCAACAAGGCCATCTGACTGGGGATGGTACACCGAGGTCCTCAACTGGGAGATTTTCAGGGCTTTGCACAACTCCCTCATCACTTTGCTCATGAAAGGTGTCCCCTGGTCAGTCAGGATCTCCTTCGGCAGACCTGTCCGGGAAAAGACATGGACCAACTCGCGGGCTATACTCTTTGAGGAGGAATTTCTCAGAGGAATTGCCTCAGGATAGCGTGTGGCATAGTCCAGGATGACTAATATATACTGATGGCCCCGGGCTGATTTAACTAAGGGACCGACCAAGTCCATGGCAATTCTCTCGAACGGCACCTCAATAATGGGCAGGGGCACAAGGGGGTTCCGGAAATGAGGAGTGGGAGCAGTTAGCTGACATGTAGGGCAGGACCTGCAGTAGTTCACTATTTCCCTGTGACACCCAGGCCAATAGAACCTCTGCACAACCCGTTCCTGCGTTTTTTCCACCCCTAGGTGTCCACCCAAGATGTGTGAATGGGCCATGTCCAACACCTTCCGTCTATATGGACCCGGCACTAACAACTGCTCTACCAACTCCTCCCTTATTTTCGTGACCCGGTACAACAACTCCCCCCTCATCAGAAAATGGGGAAATCTTGTGTCTGCCCCCGGCTCCTGTACCACCCCGTCAATAACTGTGACATTATTAAAGGCTTCCCTCAGAGTGGGGTCCCTATGTTGGGCAGTCCCAAAGTTCACCCTTACGGGACATGCTTGAGGTCCCTCGTTGGGCGGAGTGTTCACACTGCAGGCTGGATACGCATAGTATGAACAACGGCGTCCCATGCTGCAGTCCATCTGCTCAGTGGTCTGGGAACAACGGGCAGCTATATGTCCTGGCCCGTGGCACCTCCAGCAAATAATATCACCCATAGGGACATTGGGCACCACCTCCCCCACCCTTTGTGACCTTGGACGCGCCACCCCTTTTTGGGACTCAGCAGCTTTCTGGGACCCCCAGTACGGCACGGGCTGCCTCCCAAAGGAGCCTTCCATCCCTTGGTATCTTTCGACCAGTCCGATCAGTTCGTCGGCATTCTGGGGATCACCCTGGGCAACCCAAGTCTGTATGGACCTCGGGAGGGAATGCACAAACCGATCCATCATCACTCGTTCCACCATCTGTGCAGGTGTACATGACTCTGGCTGCAGCCATTTCTGGACCAGGTGCAACAGATCAAACATTTGAGAGCGAGGCGGTTTGTCCCGGTGATAGGCCCAGCTGTGAACTCGCTGTGCCCTGACAGTCAGTGTCACCCCCAAACGTGCGAGAATCTCGACTTTCAATTTGTGATACTCTTTGGCATCCTGCAAGGTCAAATCATAGTACGCCTTCTGGGGTTCTCCCGTCAGGTATGGCGCCAGTACCTCTGCCCACTGCTCTGGCGGGAGTTTTTCCCTCTCAGCGACCCTCTCAAATACCATCAGGAAGGCCTCAACATCATCCCCGGGGGTCATTTTCTGCAATGCGCGTCTTACCGTCTTCTGGACGTGGGTGTCATCAGCCAGACCTGGGGTTGGGGCACTCGTCTTGCCCTGGATGGCAGTTGCCAGAAGCTGCATCTGCTCCCGTTGCTCCTGCTGGCTCTGTTGCATCTGCTGCCGTTGCTCCTGCTGGCTCTGCCGTTGCTCCTGCTAGCTCTGTTGTATCTGCTGCTGGCTCTGTTGTATCTGCTGCATCAACAGCCTGTTAGTCTCTTGCTGCCGTTGCTTCTGCTGTGACTGCAACTGGACCAAGTGTTTCAGCAGGTCCTCCATTTTCCCCGGCTGGCTTACAACAGACTTGACCCAGGACATTCAACACAGAGTTTCGTCTCCGCTGGGAACGCTGCCCGCACGTCTACCACCAATTGTAGGGATTTCACTCACTCAGGTGCGACGGCTGACACGTAGGAGGCAGGTTCCAACAAAAGTTCAAAGGTTTATTACCTCATAAACCACATGGCAAAAATAACAGCAAACAAAATAGCCTTTAGTTCAGGAAAAGAAAAACAACGTGTCCAGTCCTTCAGGCTCAGTCCTATAGCCTTAACACACTCAGGAGGGTTTCACCTCCACACATATCCCCCTGTGTTAAGCATTAGCCTGTCTTATATAAAGCTAACCACACCCAGTAACCCATCACATGATTAGCCATGTGGTCTGACATCACCACAGGTCCTGAACACACCTATATACATGGTTATATACAACAAAGAAATAGTCCAGGCTACATTACAGCAACAAGGCATTTATGTGGCACATACCTCCCATCGACTACACATCCTTTAGCCATGCTACAATATATATATATATATATATATATATATATATACACATACATATATATATATACATATATACATACACACACACCGCCATCCCCTGTATTATATATATATACACACCGCCATCCCCTGTATTATATATATATACACACCGCCATCCCCTGTATTATATATATATATTTACACCGCCATCCCCTGTATTATATATATATATATATATATATATATATATATATATATTGTGGTGCGGTGACCCACGTTACAGCCAGGGGGCGCTGTGTGTGTGCTTCAAGATGCGCTTGGAGGCATAAATGTGATGAGACTAAGTCCGGCAGGAGTGTTAATGGCCGGTGTGTGTTGTAGAGGAAGACACTCTGTGCTGTCAATCTGAAGTTTGGTTGGTGTGCTGGGACCTGTAGTCCCACAAGTAGTTGTGTAATGCTAATGGGAGATTGGCAGGGCTAGTTATGAGAGATGGGAGGGTCAGACTAGCCACACACACCCACACTCCCACCCAGGGGAGTGGTTACAGGTATGTAATGTGACCAGGGTGTGGGTCACATGTGCCTATGTGGTTCCTGCGTATGGATCCGTTTGGTCCATGTGCAAGGTCCTGGACGGTCGGTGTTGGAGACTCCTGGTATTGGAGAAGTCCTGCAAGCACCTGAGACCGTGGACCTGATGTACGGTCAGTGTTGGATTGTCCTGAAGTGGGCTGGAGTCCTGGAGGCACTGAGACCGTGAGTCCTGCAATAGCCTGGGTGTTGGATTGTCCTGAAGTGGGCTGGAGTCCTGGAAGCACTGCTGAGGCTATGGACTGAATGCTCAAGGGTGTTGGATTGTCCTGGTATGGGCTGGAGTCCTACAAGCACCTGGTAAGAGTGAGTCCTGCAATAGCCCGTGTGTTGGATTGTCCTGGGATGGACTGGAGTCCTGGAAGCACTGCTGAGCCTATGGACTGAATGCTCAAGGGTGTTGGATTGTCCTGGTATGGGCTGGAGTCCTGCAAGCACCTGGTAAGAGTGAGTCCTGCAATAGCCCGTGTGTTGGATTGTCCTGCTATGGACTGGAGTCCTGCAAGCGCCTGGTGAGAGTGAGTCCTGCAATAGCCCATGTGTTGGATTGTCCTGGGATGGACTGGAGTCCTGGAAGCACTGCTGAGGCTATGGACTGAATGCTTGAGGTGTTGGATTGTCCTGGTATGGACTGGAGTCCTGCAAGCGCCTGGTAAGAGTGTGAGTCCTGGAATGGTCAGAGTGTTGGATTGTCCGCGGATGGGCTGGAGTCCTGTAAGCACTTGGGTAGATCATGGACTGATGGCCTGTGTGTTGGAAGTGCCTGTGATTGGTCTTCCTGGAAGCGCATGGAAAGGCTGCATCTACAGAGCCTGAGACGGTTTCTGTGTTG
Organism: Ranitomeya variabilis; assembly: GCF_051348905.1. Classification (NCBI taxonomy): domain Eukaryota; kingdom Metazoa; phylum Chordata; class Amphibia; order Anura; family Dendrobatidae; genus Ranitomeya; species Ranitomeya variabilis. The sequence continues at coordinate 3,761,417 of NC_135234.1, forward strand.
GGGAAGCTACAGTTCCTACTGTGGGTCTGGACTATCCGAGGTGCCCTGGTCACAAGGACGGTGATCCCAGTGAGGCAGTTTCCCTGTGAACCAGCACTGGCAGGAGTCAGTGTGTGGAGCCGGAGCTCCTGTAAGGTAACTCCAGGTAACAAGGGGTTACGGGCAGACACGGATCTGCCATTGGAACAGACTATCGATGGCTAATGTGTTCCGTTGATGCATGTAATGAACTGTAATGGAGAGAGATACCAGTGTGACCACTGAAGGCAATGTAAAACCGTATGTGATATGCTGATATGGCGGTATAATGAACTGTCTGTGTTATGGTTTATGACGTTTAATAAACCGGAATAGACTGTTTAAGTGGAGAAATCGTGCCTGAGTGCTTGAATCCTATGCCAAGCGAGTGTCCCCCAACACACTCAGGTAGCGTATCACCACAATATATATACACACACCATCTCCTGTATTATATATATATATATATATATATATATATATATATATATATATAAATATATATATATATATATATATATATATATATATATATATACACATACACATACACATACACCGCCATCCCCTGTATTATATATATATATATACCGCCATCCCCTGTATTATATATATATACCGCCATCCCCTGTATTATATATATATATATATATATATATATATATATATATATATATATACACATACACCGCCATCCCCTGTATTATATATATATATATATATATATACCGCCATCCCCTGTATTATATATACATATATATATATATACACACCGCCATCCCGTATATATACACTCACCGGCCACTTTATTAGGTACACCTGTCCAACTTCTTGTTAACACTTAATTTCTAATCAGCCAATCACATGGCGGCAACTCAGTGCATTTAGGCATGTAGACATGGTCAAGACAATCTCCTGCAGTTCAAACCGAGCATCAGTATGGGGAAGAAAGGTGATTTGAGTGCCTTTGAACGTGGCATGGTTGTTGGTGCCAGAAGGGCTGGTCTGAGTATTTCAGAAACTGCTGATCTACTGGGATTTTCACGCACAACCATCTCTAGGGTTTACAGAGAATGGTCCGAAAAAGAAAAAAAATCCAGTGAGCGGCAGTTCTGTGGGCAGAAATGCCTTGTTGATGCCAGAGGTCAGAGGAGAATGGGCAGACTGGTTCGAGCTGATAGAAAGGCAACAGTGACTCAAATCGCCACCCGTTACAACCAAGGTAGGCCTAAGAGCATCTCTGAACGCACAGTGCGTCGAACTTTGAGGCAGATGGGCTACAGCAGCAGAAGACCACACCGGGTACCACTCCTTTCAGCTAAGAACAGGAAACTGAGGCTACAATTTGTACAAGCTCATCGAAATTGGACAGTAGAAGATTGGAAAAACGTTGCTTGGTCTGACGAGTCTCGATTTCTGCTGCGACATTCGGATGGTAGGGTCAGAATTTGGCGTAAACAACATGAAAGCATGGATCCATCCTGCCTTGTATGGAGCATCTTTGGGATGTGCAGCCGACAAATCTGCGGCAACTGTGTGATGCCATCATGTCAATATGGACCAAAATCTCTGAGGAATGCTTCCAGCACCTTGTTGAATCTATGCCACGAAGAATTGAGGCAGTTCTGAAGGCAAAAGGGGGTCCAACCCGTTACTAGCATGGTGTACCTAATAAAGTGGCCGGTGAGTGTATATATATATATATATATATATATATATATACATACATACACACACACACCGCCATCCCCTGTATTATATATATATATACTAGACTGTGGCCCGATTCTAACGCATCGGGTATTCTAGAATATGCATGTCCCCGTAGTATATGGACAATGATGATTCCAGAATTCGCGGCAGACTGTGCCCGTCGCTGATTGGTCGAGGCAACCTTTATGACATCATTGTCGCCATGGCAACCATTATGACATCTACGTCGATACTGTGCCTGGCAGCCTCGACCAATCAGAGACGCGGGATTTCCAGGACAGACAGACAGACAGACGGAAAAACCCTTAGACAATTATATATATAGATACACACCGCCATCCCCTGTATTATATATATATATATATACACACCGCCATCCCCTGTATTATATATATATATATATACACACCGCCATCCCCTGTATTATATATATATATATATATATATATACACACCGCCATCCCCTGTATTATATATATATATATATATATATACCGCCATCCCCTGTATTATATATATATACCGCCATCCCCTGTAATATATATATATATATATATATATATATATATATATATACACACACACACCGCCATCCCCTGTATTATATATATATATACACACCGCCATCCCCTGTATTATATATATATATATATATATACCGCCATCCCCTGTATTATATATATATACACACCGCCATCCCCTGTATTATATATATATATATATATATATATATATATATATATATATATATACACACCGCCATCCCCTGTATTATATATATATACACACACCGCCATCCCCTGTATTATATATATATATATACACACACCGCCATCCCCTGTATTATGTATATATATATATATACCGCCATCCCCTGTATTATATATATATACACACCGCCATCCCCTGTATTATATATATATATATACCGCCATCCCCTGTAATATATATATATATATATATATATATATATATATATATATATATATATATATATATATATATATATATATATATATATATATATATATACCGCCATCCCCTGTATTATATATATATACACACCGCCATCCCTTGTATTATATATATATATATATATATACACACCGCCATCCCCTGTATTATATATATATATACCGCCATCCCCTGTATTATATATATATATATATATATATATATATATATATATACACACCGCCATCCCGTATTATATATATATACACACCGCCATCCCCTGTATTATATATATATATACCGCCATCCCCTGTATTATATATATATACACACCGCCATCCCCTGTATTATATATATATATACCGCCATCCCCTGTATTATATATATATACACACCGCCATCCCCTGTATTATATACAGTGGGGCAAAAAAGTATTTAGTCAGTCAGCAATAGTGCAAGTTCCACCACTTAAAAAGATGAGAGGCGTCTGTAATTTACATCATAGGTAGACCTCAACTATGGGAGACAAACTGAGAAAAAAAAATCCAGAAAATCACATTGTCTGTTTTTTTATCATTTTATTTGCATATTATGGTGGAAAATAAGTATTTGGTCAGAAACTAAATTTCATCTCAATACTTTGTAATCTATCCTTTGTTGGCAATGACAGAGGTCAAACGTTTTCTGTAAGTCTTCACAAGGTTGCCACACACTGTTGTTGGTATTTTGGCCCATTCCTCCATGCAGATCTCCTCTAGAGCAGTGATGTTTTTGGCTTTTCGCTTGGCAACACGGACTTTCAACTCCCTCCAAAGGTTTTCTATAGGGTTGAGATCTGGAGACTGGCTAGGCCACTCCAGGACCTTGAAATGCTTCTTACGAAGCCACTCCTTCGTTGCCCTGGCGGTGTGCTTTGGATCATTGTCATGTTGAAAGACCCAGCCACGTTTCAACTTCAATGCCCTTGCTGATGGAAGGAGGTTTGCACTCAAAATCTCACGATACATGGCCCCATTCATTCTTTCATGTACCCGGATCAGTCGTCCTGGCCCCTTTGCAGAGAAACAGCCCCAAAGCATGATGTTTCCACCACCATGCTTTACAGTAGGTATGGTGTTTGATGGATGCAACTAAGTATTCTTTTTCCTCCAAACACGACAAGTTGTGTTTCTACCAAACAGTTCCAGTTTGGTTTCATCAGACAATAGGACATTCTCCCAAAACTCCTCTGGATCATCCAAATGCTCTCTAGCAAACTTCAGACGGGCCCGGACATGTACTGGCTTAAGCAGTGGGACACGTCTGGCACTGCAGGATCTGAGTCCATGGTGGCGTAGTGTGTTACTTATGGTAGGCCTTGTTACATTGGTCCCAGCTCTCTGCAGTTCATTCACTAGGTCCCCCCGCGTGGTTCTGGGATTTTTGCTCACCGTTCTTGTGATCATTCTGACCCCACGGGGTGGGATTTTGCGTGGAGCCCCAGATCGAGGGAGATTATCAGTGGTCTTGAATGTCTTCCATTTTCTAATTATTGCTCCCACTGTTGATTTCTTCACTCCAAGCTGGTTGGCTATTGCAGATTCAGTCTTCCCAGCCTGGTGCAGGGCTACAATTTTGTTTCTGGTGTCCTTTGACAGCTCTTTGGTCTTCACCATAGTGGAGTTTGGAGTCAGACTGTTTGAGGGTGTGCCCAGGTGTCTTTTTATACTGATAACAAGTTTAAACAGGTGCCATTACTACAGGTAATGAGTGGAGGAAAGAGGAGACTCTTAAAGAAGAAGTTACAGGTCTGTGAGAGCCAGAAATCTGGATTGTTTGTTTCTGACCAAATACTTATTTTCCACCATAATATGCAAATAAAATGATAAAAAAACAGACAATGTGATTTTCTGGATTTTTTTTTCTCGGTTTGTCTCCCATAGTTGAGGTCTACCTATGATGTAAATTACAGACGCCTCTCATCTTTATAAGTGGTGAAACTTGCACTATTGCTGACTGACTAAATACTTTTTTGCCCCACTGTATATACACCGCCATCCCCTGTATTATATATATATACATATATATACACACCGCCATCCCCTGTATTATATATATATACACCGCCATCCCCTGTATTATATATATACACCGCCATCCCCTGTATTATATATATATATATATACACACACCGCCATCCCCTGTATTATATATATATATACATATATATACACCGCCATCCCCTGTATTATATATATATATACACCGCCATCCCCTGTATTATATATATACACCGCCATCCCCTGTATTATATATATATATATACACACACCGCCATCCCCTGTATTATATATATATATATATATATATATATATATATATACCGCCATCCCCTGTATTATATATATATACACCGCCATCCCCTGTATTATATATATACACCGCCATCCCCTGTATTATATGTATATATACACACACCGCCATCCCCTGTATATATATATATATATATACACACACCGCCATCCCCTGTATTATATATATATATATATATATATATATATATATATATATATATATATATATATATATATATATATATATATATATATATATACACACACACCGCCATCCCCTGTATTATATATATATATATATATATATATATATATATACCGCCATCCCCTGTATTATATATATATACACACCGCCATCCCTTGTATTATATATATATATATATATACCGCCATCCCCTGTATTATATATACACATGCACCGCCATCCCTTGTATTATATATATATATATATATATATATACATATACCGCCATCCCCTGTTATATATATATATATATATATATATATATATATACACAACGCCATCCCCTGTATTATATATATACATATACCGCCATCCCCTGTATTATATATATATATATATATATATATATATATATATATATATATATATATACACACCGCCATCCCCTGTATTTATATATATATATATATACATATACCGCCATCCCCTGTATTATATATATACATATACCGCCATCCCCTGTATTATATATATATATACACCGCCATCCCCTGTATTATATATATACACCGCCATCCCCTGTATTATATATATATACCACCATCCCCTGTATTATATATATATATACACCGCCATCCCCTGTATTATATATATACACCGCCATCCCCTGTATTATATATATATACCGCCATCCCCTGTATTATATATATATATACCGCCATCCCCTGTATTATATATACATATATATATATATACACACCGCCATCCCGTATATATACACTCACCGGCCACTTTATTAGGTACACCTGTCCAACTTCTTGTTAACACTTAATTTCTAATCAGCCAATCACATGGCGGCAACTCAGTGCATTTAGGCATGTAGACATGGTCAAGACAATCTCCTGCAGTTCAAACCGAGCATCAGTATGGGGAAGAAAGGTGATCTGAGTGCCTTTGAACGTGGCATGGTTGTTGGTGCCAGAAGGGCTGGTCTGAGTATTTCAGAAACTGCTGATCTACTGGGATTTTCACGCACAACCATCTCTAGGGTTTACAGAGAATGGTCCGAAAAAGAAAAAAAATCCAGTGAGCGGCAGTTCTGTGGGCGGAAATGCCTTGTTGATGCCAGAGGTCAGAGGAGAATGGGCAGACTGGTTCGAGCTGATAGAAAGGCAACAGTGACTCAAATCGCCACCCGTTACAACCAAGGTAGGCCTAAGAGCATCTCTGAACGCACAGTGCGTCGAACTTTGAGGCAGATGGGCTACAGCAGCAGAAGACCACACCGGGTACCACTCCTTTCAGCTAAGAACAGGAAACTGAGGCTACAATTTGTACAAGCTCATCAAAATTGGACAGTAGAAGATTGGAAAAACGTTGCTTGGTCTGATGAGTCTCGATTTCTGCTGCGACATTCGGATGGTAGGGTCAGAATTTGGCGTAAACAACATGAAAGCATGGATCCATCCTGCCTTGTATGGAGCATCTTTGGGATGTGCAGCCGACAAATCTGCGGCAACTGTGTGATGCCATCATGTCAATATGGACCAAAATCTCTGAGGAATGCTTCCAGCACCTTGTTGAATCTATGCCACGAAGAATTGAGGCAGTTCTGAAGGCAAAAGGGGGTCCAACCCGTTACTAGCATGGTGTACCTAATAAGGTGGCCGGTGAGTGTAATATATATATATATATATATATATATATATATATATATATATATATATATATATATATATATATATATATATATATATATATATATATATATATATATATATATATACCGTATTTTCCGGCGTATAAGACGACTTTTTAACCCCCGAAAATCTTCTTAAAAGTCGGGGGTCGTCTTATACGCCGGGAATCGACTTGTACGCCGGTGTATATGGTGGGTGGGGAGGGGGAGTGATCCTGATGACGAGGGGGCGTCTCACAGGAAAGTGAGTAATCCCCATTACCTTATCCTAGCGGTGCAGCGTGGGGGTGTCAGTGCTGGGAGCGGCGGCAGCTGCTGTGTTCTGGTGCGGCGGCTCCTCTTCTGTGTGGGGCCTCTGTGCTGTGAGGTGGCGGCGGCAGCGGCGTATCTTTATCCAGTTGGGGCTCCTCCGGCATCTCCTTAGCCCTGGAGGCCCCGCCGCAACTCCATCGGTGCAATGTGGTGGCCTCCGGGAAAATGGCCGCTGCTCAGATTCAGATCTCGTGTCCCGAGATTTCGGGACGAGATCTGAATCTGAGCAGCGGCCATTTTCCCGGAGGCCACCGCATCGCACCTATTGAGCTGCCTCCGGGAAAATGGCCGCTGCATTGCACTCATGGAGTTGCGGCGGGGCCTCCAGGGCTAAGGAGATGCCGGAGGAGCCCCAACTGGATAAAGATATGCCGCCGCCACCGCCACCGCCACCGCACAGCACAGAGGCCCCACACAGAAGAGGAGCCGCCGCACCAGAGCACAGCAGCCGCCGCCGCCACTCCCGGCACTGAGACCCCCACGCTGCACCGCTACGATAAGGTAATGGGGGATACTCACTTTCCTGTGAGACGCCCCCTCGTCATCAGGATCACTCCCCCCCCCCCCCCCCCAAAAGGCACATATTCACCGGCCCTATAAGACGACATAGGGTGTATAAGAAGACCCCCGACTTTTAAGAAGATTTTATATTTTAACTGGTAAAGTTGGGGGGTCGTCTTATACGCCCAGTCGTCTTATACGCCGGAAAATACGGTATATATATATATATATATATATATATATACACATACACACACACACCGCCATCCCCTGTATTATATATATATATATATATATATATATATATATATATATATATATATATATATATATATATATATATATATATATATATATATATATACACACACCACCATCCCCTGTAATATATATATATATATATACTAGACTGTGGCCCGATTCTAACGCATCGGGTATTCTAGAATATGCATGTCCCCGTAGTATATGGACAATGATGATTCCAGAATTCGCGGCAGACTGTGCCCGTCGCTGATTGGTCGAGGCAACCTTTATGACATCATCGTCGCCATGGCAACCATTATGACATCTACGTCGATACTGTGCCTGGCAGCCTCGACCAATCAGAGACGCGGGATTTCCAGGACAGACAGACAGACAGACAGACAGACAGACAGACAGACAGACAGACAGACAGACAGACGGAAAAACCCTTAGACAATTATATATATAGATACACACCGCCATCCCCTGTATTATATATATATATACACACACCGCCATCCCCTGTATTATATATATATATATATATACACACCGCCATCCCCTGTATTATATATATATATACACACCGCCATCCCCTGTATTATATATATATATATATACCGCCATCCCCTGTAATATATATATATAACAAGCTTTCCTACATCCATGATCTTTTTGTTACTACCAAACTTTCCTTCCTCGCCATCACCGAAACCTGGCTCACCCCTTCTGACACGGCCTCCCCTGCTGCACTCTCTTACGGTGGCTTCCACCTTTCTCACACACCCCGCCCCAGCAGCAAGCATGGTGGAGGAGTTGGTTTTCTCCTGTCAGATAACTGCTCCTTCACCCCAATCCCACTGCCACCCTCTGTTACCCTCCCTTCCTTTGAGGTGCACTCTGTGCGCATCTACTCCCCCTCCAACCTCCAACTGGCTGTCATTTACCGCCCCCCAGGGCCAGCCACCACCTTCTTTGACCACTTCACCACCTGGCTACTTCATTTCCTTTCTGCGGACATCCCCACTATCATCATGGGCGATTTCAACATACCCATTGACACTTCCCTCTCAGCTGCCACTAAACTTCTATCTCTCTCTTCCTCCTTCGGCCTCACTCAATGGTCTTCTGCAGCCACTCACAAAGATGGCCACACACTGGACCTCATCTTCACCCGCCTCTGCTCCCTATCTAACCTCTCTAACTCGCCTCTTCCTCTCTCTGACCACAACCTTCTCACATTCTCATCTCTCTCCACTCCATGTCTAGAGTCCCCACCCCACAAACTTTCACACCCTCGCAGAAATCTTAAACATCTTGACCTACATTCATTCTCTGAATCCCTCCTCCCTCTCACAGACATAATTTCCATACACAATGCGGATGACGCTGCCGCTCTATATAACACCACAATAGCTGTAGCTTTGGAATCTGCTGCCCCACTTACACATACCAAAGCTCGCAAAATCAACAGACAGCCCTGGCACACCAGCCTGACCAAAGAACTGAGGCGAGCTTCCAGGGCTGCTGAGCGCAGATGGAAAAGATCCCACTCCAACGACCACTTAATCGCATTCAAACAGTCCCTCACTACTTTCAAGACCACACTCGCCACAGCTAAACAAACCTACTTCTCATCTCTCATCCTCCCTCTCTCACAACCCTAAACAGTTATTCAACACCTTCAATTCTCTCCTCCGTCCCCCAGCACCTCCTCCCTCCCCACTTATCTCTGCTGAAGACTTTGCCTCATTCTTCAAGCAGAAGATTGATAACATCAGAGACAGTTTTGGTCAACAAGCCCCAGAGCCCTTCCTCCCAACTTCCCTACCCTCCACCTCCAAAACCAACTACTCCACCATTACAGAAGATCAACTCGCCACTCTACTCTCAAGATCGCATCTCACCACCTGTGCACTTGACCCGCTCCCAACCCACCTCATCCCAAACCTCACCACAATCTTCATCCCAACCCTAACCCATCTCTTCAACCTATCACTAACAAATGGTGTTTTCCCCTCAAGCTTTAAACATGCCTCCATCACACCTATCCTCAAAAAGCCCTCTCTTGACCCATCCTCTGTATCTAGCTATCGCCCTATATCACTTCTCCCCTATGCCTCAAAACTACTGGAACAACACGTCTACCTTGAACTGTCCTCCCATCTCTCTTCTTGCTCCCTCTTTGACCGCTTACAATCTGGCTTCCGGCCACACCATTCCACTGAAACTGCCCTAACTAAGGTCACCACTGACCTTTTAACCGCCAAGAGCAAGCGACACTACTCTGTTCTCCTCCTCCTCGACCTGTCGGCTGCCTTTGACACAGTGGACCATTCCCTATTATTACAGACCCTCTCATCCCTTGGCATCACAGACTTGGCCCTATCCTGGATCTCATCATACCTAACAGACCGGACATTCAGCGTCTCCCACTCACACACCACCTCCTCACCTCGCCCCCTCTCTGTCGGAGTCCCACAAGGTTCAGTCCTTGGGCCCCTGCTCTTCTCCATTTACACCTTTGGCCTGGGACAGCTCATAGAATCTCATGGCTTTCAGTATCACCTCTATGCTGATGACACACAGATCTACATCTCTGGACCAGATATCACCTCCCTACTAACCAGAATCCCTCAATGTCTGTCCACTATTTCATCCTTCTTCTCCGCTAAATTTCTGAAACTTAACATGGACAAAACAGAATTCATCATCTTTCCCCCATCTCACGTGACCCCCCCAACGAACCTATCCATTACAGTAAATGGCTGCCCACTCTCCCCAGTCCCACAAGCTCGCTGCCTCGGGGTTATCCTTGACGCTGATCTCTCCTTCAAACCACATATCCAAGCCCTTTCCACTTCCTGCCGACTTCAACTCAAAAATATTGCACGAATCCGTTCATTCCTCAACCAAGAATCTGCAAAAACCCTAGTCCATGCCCTCATCATCTCTCGTCTTGACTACTGCAACCTCCTGCTCTGTGGCCTCCCCTCAAACACTCTCGCACCCCTCCAATCTATTCTAAACTCTGCTGCCCGACTAATCCACCTGTCCCCCCGCTATTCTCCGGCCTCTCCCCTCTGTCAATCCCTTCACTGGCTCCCCATTGCCCAGAGACTCCAGTACAAAACCCTAACCATGACGTACAAAGCCATCCACAACCTGTCTCCTCCTTACATCTGTGACCTCATCTCCCGGTACTTTCCTACACGCAACCTCCGATCCTCACAAGATCTCCTTCTCTACTCCCCTCTTATCTCCTCTTCCCACAATCGTATACAAGATTTCTCTCGCGTATCACCCCTACTCTGGAACCCTCTACCACAACACATCAGACTCTCGCCCACCATCGAAACCTTCAAAAAGAATCTGAAGACCCACCTCTTCCGACAAGCCTACAACCTGCAGTAACCACCGATCAACCAACCGCTGCACGATCAGCTCTATCCTCACCTACTGTATTCTCACCCATCCCTTGTAGATTGTGAGCTCTCGCGGGCAGGGTCCTCTCTCCTACTGTACCAGTTATGACTTGTATTGTTCAAGATTATTGTACTTGTTTTTATTATGTATACCCCTCCTCACTTGTAAAGCGCCATGGAATAAATGGCGCTATAACAATAAATAATAATAATAATAATAATAATATACACACCGCCATCCCCTGTATTATATATCTAATATATAAAGCTGAATGTGTGTGTGTGTGTATGTATGTATGTATGTATGTATGTCCGGGATTGGCATCTGAACCGTCGCAGCTACAGCCACAAAATTTTGCACAGTCACACGTCTGGACCCCGAGAGCGTCATAGGCTATGTTGTGAGGTGAAATTTTAACCCCGCGCTTTCCAATTCACCAAACAATTTTGCCCCTATCGACATAATGGGGAAAAAGTGAAAGGAAAAGTGTTGGAGGCGTCGCAGCTACAGGCACAAAATTTTGCACAGTCACACGTCTGGACCCTGAGAGCATCAAAGCTATGTTGTGAGGTGAAATTTTAACCCCGCGCTTTCCAATTCACCAAACAATTTTGCCCCTATCTACATAATGGGGAAAAAATGAAAGGAAAAGTGTTGGAGGCAAATTAACAGCTGCCAGATGTGAACAAGGGGGACTTAAAGAATGACAGCGATGGCGCCAAAGAGTATATACTGTACAGTTGCTAAGGTGGGGCCCCAACATGGGATAATCACCACACCACCACGGGGATATGAACACACACACAAAATGCGCCACATACTACCACGTGCTCGAACACATATACCACCCTCAGCGCACATTTCACCACACATACACCAACCTCGCCACATAAAAGTAGAAACACAAAAGTCGCCGCTCAAAACTCGCCACGCGCAAAACTCTCTACATGCAAAACTCGCCACACGTGCAAAACTCACCTCATGGAAAACTCGCCACACGCAAAACTTGCACACGCAGAAAAATTGCCACACGCAGAAAAATTGCCACATGCACAAAAGTTGCAACACATGCAAAAGTTGCCTCACACAAAACTTGCACATACTCAAAAGGCACCACACATAAAACTCGCCACGCGCAAAACTCGCCATGCGCAAAACTTGCTGCACACAACGCTAACCTGTCACATGCAACTCGACACACAAAAAGTTGCTACACGCATGTCGCCACACAAAACTCATCTCACAAAAGTCCCTACATGCATGTCGCCACACGCAACTCAACACACACAACTTGACACACGAAACTCGCCCTAAAACACACACAAGTCTGGTATTATCCTTCAAAAATAAAAATCTGATTAATAAGCAGACAAACTACAAGAGCAACAAATGTACCATATAGGAATCCGGCAGCTGTCAGTCACATGACCAGTCTATTATGTGTATGTGTGAGCTAATATATACTGCCAGGGGGTGGGCTTACTGTTGGCTGGGGATTTATCAGGCTGCCATTTTAGCTTACAAATACTGAGGTAAAAATACTGACCAAATAACGTGTGAACGAGGGCTAATACAGGAGGAGATGGCATACAGCTATATACTATATACAGGAGGAGATGACACACAGGTATATACTATTTACAGGGGAGATGACACACAGGTATATACTATATACAGGAGGAGATGACACACAGATATATACTATATACAGGAGAGATGACACACAGGTATATACTATATAGAGGAGGAGATGACATACAGGTACATACTACATACAGGACGAGATGACATACAGGTATATACTATATACAGGAGGAGATGACACACAGGTATATACTATATACAGGAGCAGATTACCTACAGGTATATAGTATATACAGGAGGAGATGACATACAGGTATATGCTATGTATAGGAGGAGATGACATACAGGTATATACTATATACAGGAGGAGATGACACACAGATATATACTATATATAGGCGAGATGACACACAGGTATATACTATATACAGGAGATTACATACAGGTATATCTAATATATAAAGCTGAATGTGTGTATGTATGTATGTGTGTATGTCCGGGATTGGCATCTGCACCGTCGCAGCTACAGCCACAAAATTTTGCACAGTCACACGTCTGGACCCCGAGAGCGTCATAGGCTATGTTGTGAGGTGAAATTTTAACCCCGCGCGTTCCAATTCACCAAACAATTTTGCCCCTATCTACATAATGGGGAAAAAGTGAAGGGAAAAGTGTTGGAGGCAAATTGACAGCTGCCAGATGTGAACAATGAGGACTTAAAGAATGACAGCGATGGCGCCAAAGGGTATATACCGTACAGTTGCTAAGGTGGGGCCCCGACATGGGATACTCACCACACACGGGGATATGAACACAAACACAAAATGCGCCACACACTACCACGTGCTTGAACACATATACGACCCTCAGCACACATTTCACCACACACACACCAACCTCGCCACATAAAAGTCGAAACACAAAAGTCACCACTCAAAACTCGCAACGCGCAAAACTCGCTACATGCAAAACTCGCCATATGCAAAACTAGGCTCACGCAAAACTCGCCACACGTGCAAAACTCACCTCATGGAAAACTCACCTCATGCAAAACTTGCACACACAGAAAAATTGCCACATGTACAAAAGTTGCACCACATGCAAAAGTTGCCTCACACAAAACTTGCACATACTCAAAACGCACCACACATAAAACTCGCCACGCGCAAAACTCGCCATGCACAAATCTTGCTGCACACAACTTGCTACACTAACCTGTCACATGCAACTCGACACACAAAATGTTGCTACACGCATGTCGCCACACAAAACTCATCTCACAAAAGTCGCTACATGCATGTCGCCACACGCAACTCAACACACACAACTTGACACATGAAACTCGCCCTAAAACACACACAAGTCTGGTATTATCCTTCAAAAATAAAAATCTGATTAATAAGCAGACAAACTACAAGAGCAACAAATGTACCATATAGGAAATACGGCAGCTGTCAGTCACATGACCTGTCTATTATGTGTATGTGTGAGCTAATATATACTGCCAGGGGGGAGGGCTTCCTGTTGGCTGGGGATTTATCAGGCTGCCAATAGCAACCAATCACAGCTCAGCTTCTATTTTGCTACAGTTAATTAACCTGAGCTCTGATTGGTTAATATAGGCAACAAAGACATTCTCAGTATAACAAAGCTAATATATGTTGTGAAATGCTTCTATTTGCTTAGTTTTTGCCTTTTAATAATTACATTTCTATCTATTTGTTTTGTGGTTTTTGTGTGCAGAATACATTTTTGTTAACACATTCTATTTTGCTAACAGCAGTCATTAACCCGGGCGAAGCCGGGTAGTACAGCTAGTATATATATATATATATACCGCCATCCCCTGTATTATATATATATATATATATATATATATATATATATATATATATATACCGCCATCCCCTGTATTATATATATATATATATATATATATATATATATATATACCGCCATCCCCTGTATTATATATATATATATATATATATATATATATATATATATATATATATATATACACACACACCGCCATCCCCTGTATTATATATATATATATATATATATACCGCCATCCCCTGTATTATATATATGTATATATATATATATATATATATATATATATATATATATATATACACCGCCATCCCCTGTATTATATATATATATATATATACCGCCATCCCCTGTATTATATATATATATATATATATATATATATATATATATATATATATATATATATATATATATATATATATATATATATATATATACACACCGCCATCCCCTGTATTATATATATATATATATATATATATATATATATATATATATATATATATATATATATATACCGCCATCCCCTGTATTATATATATATATATATATATACCGCCATCCCCTGTATTATATATATATATATATATATATATATATATATACACACACACACACCGCCATCCCCTGTATTATATATATATATATATATATATATATATATATATATATATATATATATATATATATATATATATATATATATATATATATATATATATATATATACACACACACACACCGCCATCCCCTGTATTATATATACAAGCCATAGAGACCCTGAAAGACAAGGCCTGCAAAACCTTCTATGCCATCCAAAGGAAACTCTACCATCTGAAGCCACCAGTGAGGGTCTGGCTAAAAATTTTCGACTCCATCATCGCCCCAATCCTCCTGTATGGCAGCGAAGTCTGGGGTCCTCACACCTACCAAGACTGGTCAAGGTGGGATACCAGTCCAACAGAAATATTCCACCTGGAATTCTGCAAGCACCTTCTCCAGGTCCATCGGAGCACCTCCAACAGTGCTTGTCGGGCCGAGCTGGGCAGATTCCCTCTACACCTAACAGTTCTAAAGAGGGCGCTGTCATTCCGGGCTCACCTGCATAGGAGCAATCCAAGCTCCCATCACCATAAAGCCCTGATACATGTAGGTGAAACAGAAAAACCAGAACCCTCGGAACAGCCCAGCCAAACCCAACCGGACCAGAACACCAATCACAACAACCTGACAAAAGCCGGAATCAGGAAGATGGCAGAAGAAGGCCAGGAGAGGTATGTCAGTGACTGGAAGAATGATATCAACTCACAGAAACTGAACACGTACCGGAGTCTACAGAGAGACTACAGACTGGCCCCATATCTGGAGAAACTCCCGGACCCCAGAGATCGCAAGATCCTGAGCCGATATAGACTCAGTGACCACACTCTGGCCATCGAATGTGGCCGACACAGGCAGAACTACAAGCCCAGGGAGGAAAGACTGTGCCAACACTGTGATCAGGAGGCCATAGAGGACGAAACCCACTTCCTGCTACACTGCTCCAAATACTCAGCAGTGAGGGACACTCACTTCAGGAGACTCTCACATCTCTTCCCGGACTTCATCACCATGAAGGAGGAAGAGAAAACATATATCCTGCTGGGAGAAGAAGAGAGCGCGGTGGAGATAGCAGCGCGGTATGTGAGCGAATGTCATAGACTGCGGGAAAGACAGCCATGATGCCATGGACTATAGCCCCCATAATTGATCTGCCCCATCCACCTCCCCTATGCCATGGACTATAGCCCCCACCCTAGATCTGCCCCCATCCACCTTCCCTATGCCATGGACTATAGCCCCCACCCTGGATCTGCCCCCATCCACCTTCCCTATGCTATGGACTATAGCCCCCACCCTGGATCTGCCCCCATCCACCTCCCCTACAGCTCCTACCCAACATCCCCACAGTCCCTATCCCTATTGCCATTATACACTTGCTTTGGCAAAACTGATGTGTATTTGGTCCTGCCAATAAAGCTTCTTTGAATTTGAATTTGAATTTATATATATATATATATATATATATATATATATACACACCGCCATCCCCTGTATTATATATATATATATATATATATATATATATATATATATATACACACCGCCATCCCCTGTATTTATATATATATATACACACCGCCATCCCCTGTATTATATATATATATATATATATATATATACCGCCATCCCCTGTATTATATATATATATATACCGCCATCCCCTGTAATATATATATATACCGCCATCCCCTGTATTATATATATATATATATATATATATACACCGCCATCCCCTGTATTATATATATATATATATATATATATATATATATATACAGTGCCTACAAGTAGTATTCAACCCCCTGCAGATTTAGCAGGTTTAATAAGATGCAAATAAGTTAGAGCCTTCAAACTTCAAACAAGAGCAGGATTTATTAACAGATGCATAAATCTTACAAAACAAAAAGTTTTGTTGCTCAGTTAAATTTTTATAAATTTTAAACATAAAAGTGTGGGTCAATTATTCTTCAACCCCTAGGTTTAATATTTTGTAGAATAACCTTTGTTTGCAATTACAGCTAATAATCGTCTTTTATAAGACCTGATCAGGCCGGCACAGGTCTCTGGAGTTATCTTGGCCCACTCCTCCATGCAGATCTTCTCCAAGTTATCTAGGTTCTTTGGGTGTCTCATGTGGACTTTAATCTTGAGCTCCTTCCACAAGTTTTCAATTGGGTTAAGGTCAGGAGACTGACTAGGCCACTTCAACACCTTGATTTTATGCCTCTTGAACCAGACCTTGGTTTTCTTGGCTGTGTGCTTTGGGTCGTTGTCTTGTTGGAAGATGAAATGACGACCCATCTTAAGATCCTTGATGGAGGAGCGGAGGTTCTTGGCCAAAATCTCCAGGTAGGCCGTGCTATCCATCTTCCCATGGATGCGGACCAGATGGCCAGGCCCCTTGGCTGAGAAACAGCCCCACAGCATGATGATGCCACCACCATGCTTGACTGTAGGGATGGTATTCTTGGGGTCGTATGCAGTGCCATTCAGTCTCCAAACGTCACATGTGTGGTTGGCACCAAAGATCTCGATCTTGGTCTCATCAGACCAGAGAACCTTGAACCAGTCAGTCTCAGAGTCCTCCAAGTGATCATGAGCAAACTGTAGACGAGCGTTGACATGACGCTTTGAAAGTAAAGGTACGTTACGGGCTCGTCTGGAACGGAGACCATTGCGGTGGAGTACGTTACTTATGGTATTGACTGAAACCAATGTCCCCACTGCCATGAGATCTTCCCGGAGCTCCTTCCTTGTTGTCCTTGGGTTAGCCTTGACTCTTCGGACAAGTCTGGCCTTGGCACGGGAGGAAACTTTCAAAGGCTGTCCAGGCCATGGAAGGCTAACAGTAGTTCCATAAGCCTTCCACTTCCGGATGATGCTCCCAACAGTGGAGACAGGTAGGCCCAACTTCTTGGAAAGGGTTTTGTACCCCTTGCCAGCCTTGTGACCCTCCACGATCTTGTCTCTGATGGCCTTGGAATGCTCCTTTGTCTTTCCCATGTTGACCATGTATGAGTGCTGTTCACAAGTTTGGGGAGGGTCTTAAATAGTCAGAAAAGGCTGGAAAAAGAGATAATTAATCCAAACATGTGAAGCTCATTGTTCTTTGTGCCTGAACTACTTCTTAATACTTTAGGGGAACCAAACAGAATTCTGGTGGGTTGAGGGGTTG